>NC_134272.1:2422814-2722814 GCF_031893055.1 Leptodactylus fuscus
TATACACACACACATTCTCATCTCCTTTAGCACTGTATATATATATACACACATTCTCGTCTCCTTTAGCACTGTATATATATACACACACACATTCTCATCTCCTTTAGCACTGTATATATATATACACACATACTCGTCTCCTTTAGCACTGTATATATATACACACACACATTCTCGTCTCCTTTAGCACTGTATATATATATATATATATATACACACATTCTCGTCTCCTTTAGCACTGTATATATATACACACACACATTCTCATCTCCTTTAGCACTGTATATATATATACACACATTCTCGTCTCCTTTAGCACTGTATATATATACACACACACATTCTCGTCTCCTTTAGCACTGTATATATATACACACACACATTCTCGTCTCCTTTAGCACTGTATATATATATATACACACATACTCGTCTCCTTTAGCACTGTATATATATGTACACACACATTCTCGTCTTGTGCTTTGTTATTGCACCCAAGGCACACATGGAAAATGGCGGTGATTAAACGTCTCCGGATAACGCAGTAACGTGCGCCAAAGAACATCTCCAATCCCCAAATGTGCTGAAAGTGTAACTGCCGGAGGAGCGGTAACAATAACGTAGAAAGTAAAAGTCTTGGCTGGCTAATTAATATTGTTTCCTGAAGAACGGAGCGTTACTTTAATCTCTGCGTCTCTCTGCGTCTCTGCGCCCCGACATCTGTTCATTGGTAATTTGCAGCAATCTGGAGGCGCAGCAGTGGGATAATGTGGGAGCCGTCACGGATATAGCGGCAATTACAGCGCAGTACAGGGCAGAACTTTAATAACGCTCCTTAGAAATCATCTATGTCAGGAGGAAGATCTCTAACTGGAGGAAGATGTTAGATACGGAAGGAGCTTCAGTACCTGAAATAGGCAAAAAACGTCAGGACAGGGTTAAGTAAGAAGTTCTAGAATCTTCCTCATGTATATGACCACTTATAACTATGATGTGAGAATACAGATACAGAGGTATATATAGTAAATCTATATAGCTCCACTTACCCCCCACAGACCGGCTATAGGATATTTACTGTAATCTCAGATAACCTGTATAATGGATCCCTGGCTGCTCGGTGCAGAGATCCCCCATAATCTAGTCATACCCAAGGCTATAACTGGACCCAAGGGGCATCCTCTAAGCTTAGGGTCTACTCGGATATAGACAGGAGATTGTTAGTATAAGAGCAGGGGGTAGACAAACTGGTTTGGACTGAACCGGATTCAACTCAAATGTTCCCCCAGTTTCCAGCTGGACTCAGACCCAGACAAGGGGCGTCCTCTCCGCATAGAGAATACAAAGCTTCTGCTCTGACCTGACCTAACCTGACCTGCGCTGACCTAGACACAGGATCCTTAATGTAAGAGCATTGAGTAGCAATTAGATTGAGCCAGAATTTTCCAAAGATTCCAGGCTTGACCCAAACTTGACACTTTGGGGGTCACAATTATATTTTGGTGTCTCTTCTGATCCCAGAATATAATGACTAGAGGCCCATGAGAGATGCAGAACATAATAGATAATTATACTCACCATCACTCCCCTCTCAGGGGCATCCTCGCTGTGTCCAGGGCTTCCTCGGGGTGCTCTTGTGGCCACCTGGGTGAAATCCCGCACCCCAGGTGACCTGTGAGGTCAGTGATGGGGCCTCAGCAGTCACATGGAACTTGGCAATACCTTGTGACCAAATTGTGACTCCCATCACCCAGGAAGCCAGAAGAGGCCAAAGGTGGACACCAAGGAGTGCTGTATGCCATGAGGATGCCCAAGAGAGGTAAGGAAAGGTTGCAATAACTGTTTATTATGTTTCCAACCCAAATCCCATATTGGTCTGATAATGCGCCAGTTATTGTAAGACATATTTGGGAAAGCATTTTTGCACCTCCATTCTCAGAAGTACAAGTGATCCCGGCAGTCGGACCCCCAGCTCGTGCAGTTCCTCAGTGTGAGGAGGTCTGCACCTAAAGGCTGCACACATTGTACCTTCCAGGACTGAGGGAATCACATAGTGTGCTGGGGCTGGCAAGGGTTAACTACAATAAGATGAGATTCCTTAGATTTTACATTGTTAGACATGTGACAAAATAAATTGTCATTTATAGATGTAATATATTCTGCCCCATTATAGCCTCCTGCAGTGTCCATCTCCAAGCAATTACATACAATTGTTTTCCTCCTGGGTAGAGCCTTGTACAGACGATATTCTGCAGTCTGTAAACTAACCCGCTATCACTTAAGGAAGTCACTACAGCAGTAATATAGCAGGAGAAGATCAGACTGTGCACATTGTGAGGGGCTTACATATTGGGGACAGGTTTCCAGGGACCAGAAGTTATTATCTCTCTTATGTTTCTATTCAAATTGCAAATTTAGTTTGTCTTTATTCCTCCTGTCCTCCCCAGATCCATTATATGCCTGGTGATAATTTCATCTGTTGTTATGTCAAATACAAGGAATACTCGATACAGCAAATAGCTCTGCACGCCCGGGAAACCTTGGTGGAAGGACAGAACAATAATCTACAAAGACACTTCCTTTATATTCACTCTTTACATTTCTAGAATTGTTTCTTTCTATACTTTTTTTTAATTCTACTTGTTTCTATACTTTGTATATTATATTTGTATACATTGTATATTCTGTATGTATATGTTGTATATTTTGTTTGTACTTTGTATATTGTGTTTGTATTAATTGCATATTATGTTTGTATATTGTTTTTGTATACTTTGTACATTGTGCTTGTATACTTTGTATATATTGTGCTTCTATACTTTAAATATTGTGTTTCTATATGTTGTATATTGTGTTTGTATACTATGATATTGTCAGAGCTCAGAGTCACGCCCCCTTGTCTGCTCCTACCTGACAACACCCATTTGACATCAGAGAGTCTAGTTATCATATCAGGCACCAAAACTAACAGCACCTATAGCATGGGAATAGTGGTGGGAAAAGAGGAATTGCCAAATGTGTCATTGGGGTAAGTATTAAAGGATGCAAAGCCCTGGAGATGGCTGGATAGAAGATGAAACATTTCTATAATACAGTGACATTGTATCCATAACACGTATCTTCTTTCCCCAATATCAGCAGCACTTCATTGTCTCCACTTTTCCTCCGCACATATAAAGTCATTCATGTCGTCTTTGTGATAGACCTAAATAAATCATCTAAATGACGTCCCTTAAGGGATCGCTGCTATTTGACACAAGTGACAACTCGAGCACTGTTAGTAAACACAAGCTATATTAATAATTCAGAAACCCCATTAAATCCATTTATTCTCCTTGTTCTCAGGCCTGCAAATAAATACATGTTAAATAAGCTTTAATGTAGAAGGCGCCGAACCCGCCGCTGGTATTATTTATTACAGGATTTACTGAACATATTCATGAATAGCTCTCATATGTGAAAATGTATTCAATTGGAATCAGAATTCATCTACTGAACCTGTGTGCGGCATATAATAACTGTGCGGTGTATAACTGTGTGCGGCGTATAATAACTTTGCAGTGTATAATAACTGTGTGCGGTGTATAACTGTGTGCAGTGTATAATAACTGTGTGCGGCGTATAACAACTGTGCGGTGTATAATAACTATGTCCGGCGTATAATAACTGTGCGCGGCGTATAATAACAATAACACCCGACATGTAGGTTTTTTCTGTCCCCTTGAGAAGTCGGACATCTTTACAAGCGGACAGGGAAGGAAGGGCACGGAGTGCAAAAGAACACACCCGATCGCCATTTAAGTGAATGACAAGTATCACAGACACAGCCAGTGTCCGCGCCAGATTTTGAACGCACACTAGCAGCGGACACTACCTGTCGGACACTGACGGTAGTGTGAACGCCCCCTAAGAAGATCTGGTTACATCAGTGTTACATCAGTGTCTGGATCACTGGGATCTGGTCAGTACTACGGGTAGGACCTGCTTAGAGGGATGACTGCCGGGCACATCCTAGGGCCAGTAGTTATGAGCGGTGGAGCCATTATATCGGGTGCAGAGGGAACAGTTGTGTTGAGGATCTTTTTGGCTGATACATAAGAAGACGCCGGCTTTGTAAGACTTTGTGTCCCACTACTAGGACAGGGGTTCTGTGCTACATCTGCTGCATTGTGAGCAGTCCGTATCCAGTGTCAGACGGAGGCTCCTGAGCCCATCAGATAAATTGATTCCTGGGGTCCGACCCTAAGGAAACACCACAGCAGGTCATTAGGTGACATCCGCAGGACCACCATCCTATTGGAGCCCATTGTAGGATCCTCTGGTCGACCATTTTCGGGCAGAGTACCTTTCAGCACCCTGATTTGGTCTCTCTCTCCTATTGAACAGAAGGCAGATTCAGGCCTGTAGAATCCGTCTCTCAAATCTAGAATCAGTGTGAACAAGCCCTAACTGTGTTTGCTGCTTCAGTGTATTACATTCTGGGAAGGGGGTGGCGTGATGGATGGTCCTAACCAAACGTATAGAACTTATTGCTTGTGCAACGAGCTGCAGCCGGACGCCGTATAGGTCATAACAAGCAGGGAATATATAAGGGAGGCATCGCCGGGTGATCGAGTCTTCTATCCACAGTTCTTTTGCAGCCATTTTGGCCACGAGTCTATGCAGTGCGACTACCAGAACAGAGCCAGATGGCTTCCAAAGACAAGTGAGCCTAGTATGTGCCTGTAGTAGTGAGCGCAGATCCTTGTGAGGACAGCAGGACCAATGGCCGATTCAGGTACAATGTGGGATAAGAACAATGACAACCTCACTGAGCAGATTTCACAGCTGACACCACTTTAGCTCCCCTCCCCCACACCCAGCCGAGGAGGTGGGAAGACGCATTACAGGTAATTGTAGGGAGAAGTCGTGCAGCATTTGTCACTTGTAAAGTCTAAATGATGGTATCTGACAGTAACTGGAAAGGATTTTAGGGATATTAAAGGTGTCATTTCTGACATGTTGCTGTATACATGGAAGGTAATAGTCTTATAGTCTTTCCCTTGCTCGGATATTGTATTCCTGTACTATATAATTATAGAAGCTTTGTCTACATCACCTGCAAATGAAAGAAGTGTCTGGTCAGACCAAACAGAAATAGGTGATTATATATATACGGTATATACCTATGCTAGGCGTATTATCAGGACTGTAACACATGGAGAGTGAACATATATATATATATACATATAGTCACGTGAGAATTCTTGGTTTTCCTTGGAAACTTCTTGTAACGCTGACAACATTTTGATTCAGAATGAAAGATTATTTGCAGCCAAGTTGACCCACAGAATCTCTGAGCCCCCGACAAGGCCCAGATCCTCCCTTTTCCTTCCACTAAGGCTCATTAGGCGCCATGCACACCATGCCCAGCTGGCCGCCATTTTGCTGTCTAGTTTAGGGTCCAAGAAAAGCTATGGCTTTCTCAAGGGTTTCAGTCTCCTTCATGGTGTATGTGCCATCTTCACAGGGCATCAGTGGTCACGTGAGGGGGTGTTGATGACATCATGCTATGATGTCATAGTGTAAGTCATGACCAAAGAAGCCCAATCACTGGCCTCAACAGTGACCCGGAGTCTGGAGAACATGGCGGAGAGGCCCATGAATATGATCTCACTTATATGGGGTCTAAAGAGACTGCAAGGAATATCAACTTTACCTTACACTCCTGGTTTAAGGTTGTTGGCTACAAAATTGTCCTGCAAATGACATGAATATTCACTAAATAAATGTCAGGAGGCCCATACCCTGTTTCCCCAAAAATAAGTCATCCCCCAAAAGTAAGACATAGCTGAGGTTTTGTTGAATTGCCTAATATAAAGCACCCCCCAAAAGTAAGACATCCCCCAATAATAATAATCTTTCCGTGCAAAGGTTGTATGAAAAAAAACATTGCAGCCGGCTGAACACTGTGCACTGACGCCACTGCGATACATTGTATGCACTGTTCCAGCAGTGGACACAACGTACGGTATCACAGCAGCGGCAGCAGCCTGCTTTCCTGCACACTCGGAGCACCACACAAAGCGTTCAGCCGGCTGCAATGTTTTTCTTCATACAGTCTTTGTGCAGCAAGCACATCTCAGTGTAGCGCAGTGGTGGCAGCATCACACAAAAATAAAATAAGACATCCCCTGAAAATAAGACATAGCATATCTTTAATACAAACATTTTATATAAGACACTGTATTATTTTCGGGGAAACAGGGTAGTAATGATCTGGGTCAGCAGAGGGGTAATATCAGTAGTGTTTTCTGCCCTAAGCCATTGGTTATCCATCATTATCTTTAGCGTTCCCGATAAAATCCTATAAATATAAGAGAGTAATGACAGAAGCATTGCAGCATGAAATATAGCATCAAATATTTACTGAACAAATGAAGGCTTACGGCAAAACATGTAACAGAGACGGGATCCCGACAGACAATGACATATTATACACAAGGCCCTTGCATTGTATACAGGAGCACACTTGTGCATCCGTATACCAGCGGGTGTCAGATATAGTTATGATGTGTTGCAGTGAATGAGTTTGGATGATTGATTTCTATAGTAAATGTGATGAGCTCCATGTAACACGACACAAATCTAAGTGCATATGTGAAGGCGTAAACACATTACTATTCATGTAACAGTCAGTCCATAGACGGAAAAGGCCACATGTGCAGAAGGAGCAGATCTTCTAGTCCACGTGAGTGCTGTCCTTGGAAACTTTCCTCCTTCTATGAGAGTCTTCAGCTTGCGAGTCTGGAGGAGTCAGGGGCCGGGCTCCAGATAACAATCTAGATGAAGGTTTAGAAGACGTGTTACTCTATGGCAAACCTGGAGTAGCTAAAAAGAAGAATTCAAGGCCATCTATATATTCACCTTAAAGGAGGACCTTTCACCACCTCCACCACCTCTTTGCATCCTCCAATAGGGGGCGTTCCACTGATTCTGGCAAAGTAGGAATATTTTCTGCAGCCCCCACCATTCCCAAGCAATCAGTTCTGTTAATTTCAGCACAATTACACTGTTGTGAGGTGGGTGGTCCCTGACTACTGGCTCCAGCCCAGGACCCCCCACCCGATGGCCTATTGGGTGATGTAAATAACAGCATTGACTGCTCAGGAATGGAGAGGGCTAGAGAAGCAATGCCAACTGTGCTGGAATCTATTGTGGCATCAATTGGAGAATGCAAGATGTTGGTAAAGTCATGAAAGGTCGTCATTAAAGGGGTTGTCCAGGATTAGACATATAAAAGAAAGGGCACCGCTCTGGTTCATAGGTTGTGTCTAATAGTGCACCTCGACTCATGTTAATGGAGCTGATCTGAGATACCAAGCAGTGTCTATAGGCAAGTGTGGCCCTGAAAGAAAGGATAAAAATGTGGGATCACCTATTCAATAAAATTCCTATAACTAAGATATGGTGCAATACTTTATTCCACCTGCGGAGGTGCTATAGGGAAACTGAACACCTCTAGGATTCCCCCACAGATTACAATTTAACCCTTGGTGTCACCGATTCAAGAAGAAATTGTAACAAAAAACAATTGTTCAAAGCCAGAAAGCCTTTAATAAAATCATATCGAAAAAAAACATAAATGCCACAATCAAGAAACAAATATTATTAGGCAATAATTAACATTTAACTAAATCTATTTTTACTTCTAAATTCCAGGGTTTCTTTTGCTTCTAAGATCAGCTGTAAATGTCAGTAATAAGCACTTTGGAGAGAGATACGGGCGACTTACTCACCGCCATGTCTACCAATAGGAAGGCGAATGTTTCCGCAGAATGTGACAAAGGTCTCCCACCGAGTGAAAGTAAATAGAGCCCAGAGGATTTATTCTGCAAGACGTTCGCTTTCCTGGAATACTTGCTGTAAGAATACGGTAAACTCCCAAGCAGAGGTTGGCGGCGCCCTGCGCACTATGAGGCGTCACACTGTGACTACCCCTGACAAGCTAATACTAGATTAAATGCCAAATCACCTCGCGCTACAAATGGAAGACTGAACAAATACATTTCCCCTGGATACAGTATATAGATGGGAGGCTTGTGATACATCTAGTGTGTGCACAAAGAGGATTAGAGGCGAATATCGGAGATTAGGGATGAAGAAGACGGGAGATAACACGAAATAATAAGGAACTTTCAGCAATATCACAAATGTCGTTCCCATCCACAGTATACAGGTAAATATAAAAAATATCCTTTATTATCAAATAATCAGCAAAATAACGGACTACAGGGGTTTACTGGGGCCTATATAACGGTGACCCATCTTTAGGAGGGACGGTCTGACACCCAGGACTCCGCAGATTAGGTGTCTGGGCGAGGGCTTCCTTGCTATACATATTACAGGGGCTTGGCTGGGTATTACAGCTCAGCCCCATTCACAGGCAGCGGCAGGGATCTCAGCAGTGTGAGCGCGTCACAGCTATAGCCATTGGTTGGATGCCGTGGTCACATGTTGGGACATCAGATCACTGGGTTAGGAAGAACTCTGACGTGACAATGACATCCAACCATGAGCGGCTCGAAGAAACGGTCAGAACACAAGTGATAATGGATCGGTATAGAATTTATTACTTATTATGTTACTCTATGCACTGAAAGTAATGGTAGAAATCCCTTGGGGTTGGCCAATCTCTGCAGAATATTCTTCATCAAGACTTTTGCCTAGTTGTCATTATTTCCATTGCATTGAGTCACTATGTCATGTTGGTAAGATAAGATAAAATAATCCTTTAATAGTCCCACATTGGGGGTGTATATAGCTTTGGGTTAGTGTATACAGCTTTGGGTTAGTAATACATAGGAGATCGACCTCTGACATTTTATGGGGCGATCATATTGACTAAACCCCCAAAACACATCCTGAATGACAAGACCCCCGAATAAGCTCCCACTCCTAAGACCATGGGAAAAGAGGATAGCGCGCGCAGTCTGTCTTGGTGACATTTGCATCTTGTACAGATAAATCACATCTTCTAAGGAGAGTAATATATTCCACAATGCAAATTAAAATGTGTTTTTTTTTTCTAAATTTGAATGTGATTTTTCATTTTGGATATGGTAGATTGGATACCTCAGATTATAGACGACGCTATGATTACTGGCGGGCGCACATAACCGCTCTACTCTCTCGGGCGCACCAATACTACATTTATAAGAAAAATCAATTGTGAAGAGCAAGTCTCCAATCTTATTAGTATGGGAACAGAACGTTCATCCCTAATACCATCAGATAGTTCTCCTAGAAGAGTGTCGATATCAGGGGAACCTCTGGGGTCTTCCTATACACAGTATCATCGCAAAACCAATTTTATTCCATTTTAGGGAATATGAAAAAAGACATATTGCTTACAGAGAGCTGTCGATGTCATCTGTACAGACCCCAACGCTTTCCATAAACCTCGTGCACTTGAGAAACCCCCCAAAGTAATAAGAAGGTTTCTGGGCCGGTCCCTGACTATCCAAGCGCAGATCATTCCATATAAACGCAGATACATACGGAACATTTTATTCAATTCATCTCATGGATCTTTTAGATGGACTTTTGCTTTGTGATCTTTAGATTGTTCTAGAAGGTTTAGGAGACTTTTCTGGCAATTGTTTTGCTTTATATCCAATATTTATGGAGATATGTGAAATAGATCGGGTCTATAAGTCTATGGGAGAATAGTTCATACTTCCTCGCTCAAGTGTCTGTTTCATTTCTTACACCTTCTATGTTGGCATTGGTTCTTGGATCTTCCCTCCGCTGGGGCCCCTTTAGGTCTTATTGCGGTGTTGTATGGACTCGGAGTTCTACCATACGGGCTCATTGCTATCCTTGCTGTTACGCTCACCCCAAGCGTCTTCTCCTATAGGTTTATTACCTTATAGCTTTCTCTTAGGTGTGCGGGTTCTGTCACCAGAACATTGGACTTCAGAGCAAATAACATTTCATTCCATGACTGTTCTTACCTGGACGTGTGCAAGTAATTTAATATACTAGATATTGCCAAGTAGCAGAGGCTGAGGACTCCCGACACTCCAAACGACAGGATGACAAGGCCACATAAGACACAGAGCAAGGCCACACCGCACACGGCGATAACAATACCTAACAAAGCAAAACCCAGAGAGAAAATCAGATCACAATGACAAAATGTAAAAACCGTGACATAGATCCAATAGATTGTGGTGAGAAGTCTGATCGACATCAGTAGAGATCTTTCCCAATCAAACAAATGGCGTCTGATCTATAATATCGCACGAAGCAGTGACCACTACTCAGTATACAGAGCCAGGCTCCATATACATAGCATATATGGGCTCAACACTATGGCCTTCAGTACAAACCGTTTAAAGTGCATGGAGACCTTCAACTACGTTTAGTTTTCTGGCAGCCTTTGTTTCAATAATAAATGCTGTAATACAATGTAATTAATGAATTTTAGCTCCTTTCTGTGACACCCTGCACGGAGATCTACTTACTACGGACAGCAGAGATCTGGACGGCACTTATCACCGCAGTGCCGATGGTCGGGCTCTTGTATAACGCAGGGAAGCTGAAGCTAAGGAGGAAGGATCACTGTATAGTTATATCTCAGGTATTATCAAACCTACCAGCTATAATATGACACCAGGACCACTGCTCTAAGGTTTATAATCTGTTTGAAGTGACCCCCTCTCAGGAGCCTCAGCTTCCCTGCATTATACACGAGCCCACCCATCTGTAAAGTGGATATCCATGCAAGAGTTTAGGTAAACTTCACACCCACTATCACGTCAGTAATTTGGTCATCAGCCAAGGATGGATTGTAAAGTGTTCTGAGCCACTCCCGATATCAAATACTGAGCAAAATACACAAGGTGAACAAGGCCTGGAGAAGTTTATACGAGAAAACACTTTGATGACCTAATATTAGGATTGGCCATTGAGAAGTTCGGTCCAACAGCTGGGACTCGCTTCAGTCTGCAAAACTAAGGGGGCAATGCACTCTCTTGATTGAGACTGAGCTACAGATCCAGGCACAGCTACATGTAATGATAATCCGCCAGGCCTGCTTAGTGGTCTCAGCCCCATTTGTGAGGCTCAGGCCCTCACCAATCATTGATGGCTCATTCTAAGTATTATAGGTCATTGCTGCGTTTCCCTGGAATACCCCTCTGATATTCCGCACCCTAGCCTGCCCAGAAAATAATATATTGTAACTAGAAAGCAGAATTTTTACAATTTGACAGATTTACCTGTGAATTCTCACTGTAGTTTTTATGGTTGGACCAAACAACATAAAATATGAAGAATAAATGAGAAGAAATCTGTATAAGCTTGGCGGAGCAAGTAAAAATGTCATGTAGCGAAGCGCGGAAATAATAATGAAGGAAAATTGTGTTATTTGTATACGAGAGGCAGCGCAGATAATAAAGAAGTCTACACGTCAAGTATCCAAGGAGCTCAGGATATACAGAGACTCTTATTTACTGGGATATAGAAGTATACAAAGTGACCGGAATAGTGACGGGGAGAAATCAGGGCAGGTAACGTAAGGACAACGAGGAGTCGCCATTATACAGCGCGGCATTAACCACAAGCCCGTCCAGGCACTGCCGTCACTTGTGTTGGGATCCCAAAAGAATTGTATGAACGCAATGTGCAGAATTCTAATGAATTTCATTCATCTTAATCTGTTTAGTACAAACCAAGGCTTTACATCAGGTCCCGGATATTTGTTATGTACCTGGACTCACTACTTTATTTAGACTTGTGTCATGTAAGGATATATTGTCTTGGTACATAAGGGCTTATACACTGATAGGACTGTGAATCAGCTCTGAGCCGTATAAAGCTGGAATACAGGGATAATGTGGCCTATGGAGGCTCCTACTGATGTTCTGTAGTATAATTGTGCAGTTCTTCTTTCTTCTTTTGCCCAGCATTCATTGTGCCAAAAAATTGTATTATGTTCCTTTGGATTTTGAAAACAATACCGAAATATACAGAGCTGTGTAAGAACCTCTGTGTGGTACCAGAGAAGAACAATGGTTTCCATAAAGGATAAAATCCATCAGTATCCGTCTAATCCAGCCGATACAATGTCATACACCTGCAGTTTGTGCATTCATGACGTATCCTACATGTGTGGCCGCCACTGCAGCAGCTCAGTACAGGGGACCGATCCAGGGGGCTGAGGATAGGCCAGAGAAATATTAAGCAACCCCTTTGTCAGAGGTCTCTACAAAAATATTAGACACAATCCGATTGTTTGCTATCAGCGGCCCTGACACTTAACCTGACACAAAACAAGTCTCCTTCCCATTCACTGCCTTGTTGGTTTCTGAGATCTCTGAATTGGAAGCAGCATGGTGGACTTGTGGAGGAAGAGAATCTAAGCTGGTCAAGGGATGATCCGAGCTGGTTATAGTAGAGTTATCAGAGCTGTGTATGTGCAGATATACTGGATACACAACCCCCGTGTATAATGTGCAGTGTAGAACGGGCAGGGTACAACGGGCAGGGTACAACGGGAAGATAACAAGAATGCAATGACTCGGGAGTCTCTTCTAACTGGAATACTGTGTACAGTTCTGGGCGCCTCAATTCAAGAAAGACATCGATATATTGGAGCAAGTCCAGAGAAGAGCAACCAAAATGGTGGAAGGTCTGCAAACCATGTCCTATGAGGAGCGGCTAAAAGAACTGGGATTGTTTAGTTTGCAGAAGAGAAGGCTGAGGGGAGATTTAATAGCAGTCTACAAATATCTGAAAGGTAGTCACAGTGCAGAGGGATCTCCCCTATTCTCATTAGCACAAGGAAGTACAAGAAGCAATGGGATGAAACTACAGGGAAAGAGATACAGATTAGACATTAGGAAAAACTTTCTGACAGTGAGGGGAGTGAGAGAGTGGAATAGGCTGCCACAGGAGGTGGTGGGCGCTCCATCAATGGAAATCTGCAAGCGGAATCTGGAGAAACATATAGCTGGGATGATTTAGGAAGACCTGCACTCGCAGGGGGTTGGACCCGATGGCCCTTGAGGTCCCTTCCAACTCTACCAAAAAAAACAAAAAAAAAACAAAACCTTCTTCTCTGTGAAGTGTCCAGTGGATCAATACTAAGAACCTCTTGTACTGTATAGTAGCAATAGATGACGGTATAACATTTGGACTCTTTTTTCTCCAATGTTGGGCACAAATATTACACACATATACAGTATATACTACAGCTTCATCTCTTGACCCGCACACATTCACTTCCTATGACTATACACATCTTCTCTTCTCAATTTTGTATATTTTTCCTAAAAAATTAAAAAACAACTATAAAATGCATAAAAAAAATTCACAAACTTTCTTCTTAGATTGTAAAGGATTTCTGTGCTGTTTGATGAGGATTAATATGTGTATGAAACATATGGAGAATCTGTGAAACTACTGAATATATAATTATACGGCGAGCGGCTTATCACCGCGGACGACATCTGTCACCTACAAGGCCTTAAAAACGGCGAAACCAGATGTAAGGAAGCGGACCGGGAAGAAGAATATCAATGAGAAGGTGCGCTGGGGTCGGAGGAGACAAGAAGACTTTTATATCACCACATTAGTAAACAACTGCGTGTAAGCGACTGAAACATTTCCAGCAGATTCTCAGGAGAAAAGTTACACATTTTGACATACATCATATTTGTCCTAAAATTTGTGATTTTTGATACAGCAATGGACGTCAGAAAGGAGATGAAAGAATGTCAGGCCGTCTATGTTCAGGGTGACTTGTTGTCCTCTCGGTTTCTTGGTCCGGTCACAGCTGTGAGCACACTTATGCTATATACTCCCTATAGCTACAATACAATGATGTATACAAGAAGCCTCCCCTATAAAGTGATCACAAAATACACAATACATATGTCTCTTACCTTCTAATATTATCAGCCCGAGGCAGGCGGTCACTGCCGTTCCTGCAATTACAGTCAGAAACAGGCCGACCGGGACAGCAGACAATGCAATAAAAACCAGGAGAGAGAGGGACAGGAAGGGGCGCTCATCCAAATACTGCCCAACAGGGGAGTTCATAAAGGCGACCACCTACAACAATAGAGGAGAAATGTAGGAAAGAGAAATCCTTTTATCATTACAGGCAATAAAACATATAGCAGGAACTTTACAGGGAATCTCTGGGAATACAGATCGGTGGCTTGTCCAGGGACAACCACTGAACTGCAGAATAATAGGACTGTAGTCCTCGTATCCAGGTGTGGATGTGGCTATAATGCAACCCCCGCAGAGATCAGGGGGCCGCACAGAACCTCCCAATTCTGGAGAAAGTCAGGACATGGCATCAGGGAGGTTCATCAGCAGCGGGGTGTAATGTATAGTGCCCCCTGGAGGCAAAAGCAGAGCGTGACAAGCCATAATCTAAGGAGAGGAGAAGATACAGAGAGATGTGATTATTTTGTGCCTCTTCTATGCGGAGGGCTCCTTTAAGCTGCTTGTTTCCATCTCATGCATTTTTTATGGGGATTTGCCTAACAATGACAAGTTATACACAAAGTAACATCATGAGAGCCACAAACTCACAGATATACAGCAGAAATTCAGTCTCTATTGTAAAGGGGAGGGGGTATCCCGATTTAGACATGAATGCCATGATGGGTCTCTCCAGGCCGAGCTCATCTCACCTCTTGGCTTCCCTCCTTGTTTGTTCATTTGCACATTTCTGATTTTTTTTTATCATTCTGTTTAAAATCTACTTAAATTACGGCGCCTGAGATCATCGGAGGAGATTGGATTGTGACTGGGATACTGGAACTACTGCTGCTGATTATCAAAGGGAACCAATATCCTCTACAGATCTTTCCATAGCATCCCCTGATAAATTACAATAATCATTAGAATGACCCGTCTGTCTCCTATACTACAGATACAACGCTTTCTAGATTATGGCTGTAGTCGTTTTCTTCTAAATGAAGACGATTCCATCTACTTGACTTCACCTTAAACCCCTTAAAGGGCAAAGCTCTTCTTGTGGACAAGAATTGTATAATTACTAGTAACAGTACAGTAGTAATAGTACATCTAATACCTTATACAGTATATGGAGTCCTATATGAAAACAAATCGTTATCTTAAAGGGGAACTAGCCTGCTGGTAGAGTCCAGTATACAGTCCTATGAAAAAGTTTGGGCACCCCTATTAATCTTAATCATTTTTAGTTCTAAATATTTTGGTGTTTGCAGCAGCCATTTCAGTTTGATATATCTAATAACTGATGGACACAGTAATATTTCAGGATTGAAATGAGGTTTATTGTACTAACAGAAAATGTGCAATATGCATTAAACCAAAATTTGACCGGTGCAAAAATATGGGCACCTCAACAGAAAAGTGACATTAATATTTAGTAGATCCTCCTTTTGCAAAGATAACAGCCTCTAGTCGCTTCCTGTAGCTTTTAATCAGTTCCTGGATCCTGGATGAAGGTATTTTGGACCATTTCTTTCTACAAAACAATTCAAGTTCAGTTAAGTTTGATGGTCGCCGAACATGGACAGCCCGCTCTCAAATGATCTGAAAACAAAGATTGTTCAACATAGTTGTTCAGGGGAAGGATACAAAACGTTGTCTCAGAGATTTAACCTGTCAGTTTCCACTGTGAGGAACATAGTAAGGAAATGGAAGAGCACAGGGACAGTTCTTGTTAAGCCCAGAAGTGGCAGGCCAAGAAAAATATCAGAAAGGCAGAGAAGAAGAATGGTGAGAAGAGTCAAGGACAATCCACAGACACCTCCAAAGAGCTGCAGCATCATCTTGCTGCAGATGGTGTCACTGTGCATCGGTCAACTATACAGCGCACTTTGCACAAATAGAAGCTGTATGGGAGAGTGATGAGAAAGAAGCCGTTTCTGCACGTACGCCACAAATAGAGTTGCCTGAGGTATGAAAAAGCACATTTGGACAAGGCAGCTTCATTTTGGAAACAAAGATTGAGTTGTTTGGTTATAAAAAAAGGCGTTATGCATGGCGTCCAAAAAGAAACAGCATTCCAAGAAAAACACATGCTACCCACTGTAAAATTTGGTGGAGGTTCCATCATGCTTTGGGGCTGTGTGGCCAATGCCGGCATCGGGAATCTTGTTAAAGTTGAGGGTCGCATGGATTCCACTCAGTATCAGCAGATTCTTGAGAATAATGTTCAAGAATCAGTGACGAAGTTGAAGTTACGCCGGGGATGGATATTTCAGCAAGACAATGATCCAAAACACCGCTCCAAATCCTCAGGCATTCATGCAGAGGAACAATGACAATGTTCTGGAATGGCCATCCCAGTCCCCAGACCTGAATATC
This sequence comes from Leptodactylus fuscus, assembly GCF_031893055.1. NCBI lineage: Eukaryota > Metazoa > Chordata > Amphibia > Anura > Leptodactylidae > Leptodactylus > Leptodactylus fuscus. The sequence continues at coordinate 2,439,171 of NC_134272.1, forward strand.
ATTGACCATCTGTGGGATGATTTGAAGCGGGCTGTCCATGCTCGGCGACCATCTAACTTAACTGAACTTGAATTGTTTGTCCAAAATACCTTTATCCAGGATCCAGGAACTGATTAAAAGCTACAGGAAGCGACTAGAGGCTGTTATCTTTGCAAAAGGAGGATGTACTAAATATTAATGTCACTTTTCTGTTGAGGTGCCCATATTTTTGCACCGGTCAAATTTTGGTTTAATGCATATTGCACATTTTCTGTTAGTACAATAAACCTCATTTCAATCCTGAAATATTACTGTGTCCATCAGTTATTAGATATATCAAACTGAAATGGCTGCTGCAAACACCAAAATATTTAGAACTAAAAATGATTAAGATTAATAGGGGTGCCCAAACGTTTTCATAGGACTGTATAAGTGGCCATGTCTTCTCAAAGGTTCTATGGAGGAAGGATATAAAGAGAGCCTGGACATCTGCAACTGAGATAGGGAATATGTAGAGCGCCCTATAATAGAGAAAGTGCCACACTGAGTGTCCGAGGATATGTGGACCAGGAGCCTCAGGGTTCTGCCCCTGCCTGAGACACAGGGTGGACGGGGCACCCGGGCACTGAGCAAGTAAATGACTGGCTGTCAGTAAGAGAGTTAGTGATTCCAGTCCAGACTACTGGATCCATCAGGCTCGTCCAATACTCACAGTGCACCCCACTGTTGTAATTGCACCTCCATTGCCCATAAGCTGTTGGTTACCTTACCGCACTATCTCCCCAGTAAAGTTATATGTGATTTGTAACCTGCAGCCACAAATCTTCCCATTCTCAGATCCTTCATTATCATCATGGGCACGCTCATTCCCATCTGGCTCAGGAAGACCATTAGGCTGTTCCCCGTGGGCAGGGAGTCCAGTGATCAGACCACACTTATTAGCCACATAGCATTGTCTTCTACCATTTTGGCTAGCAGGAGAGCAGATGAGTCCCCAGACTATGCTATATATAGTAGAGTAGAATATGTAGGTGACAAAGCTGATTTAAATGTTCAATTAATGGCGCACAGTGATACAGTATACACATATAGCATGCTCAGGGTGATATATGTCATACCTGTATTTCATATGTGTATCAGAGGTCCAAAAGTTATGTAAGTTTTGCCTAAGACGGTCAGGTGGTGGAACCAAGTTTAGAGGTTGTGTTCCCCTTTACCAAGACAGTCAGATGTCTACCGAGAGTATATCTCTGAGTATGTGACATTTTATTACAATGGTGCTATATTGCATGCATGTGTGTTTGTCCGAGCGTGTTTTTCCGGTTGAAAAACTGCCTGACTACTTTGTTTGATACACAAGCAATTATTGCATTGCAGGGAAAGGGTTAAGGGTAACCAAAGGGACCTCACAGGACATTACACAAAATAACTACATTCAAGCCAAAGGACAAAAGTGGAAACTGCAGAGAGCATGGCTGTAGGGGTTTGCTTTTAATATACAGTACAGTATATTTTTAGGAGTATGGGAGCTCGGAGGGGTGCTGGACCGGCAGAAACTCCAAATCAGTGAACCCTGCACTAAAAGAAATGAACTCTGTGCAATAAGCTATCAGCCGAGTACATACGCTGCTCTGCTAGAGATGACCCATTTTATGTTACATTACAACTATATCAGGCTAGAGAGCGTATACTCAGCGATTTCCCTGCCCTATAAAGTCTACATTATAATTAGTTCTAGGACTTACAATAGAAGTGCTGGACCGGGACTCTATGAGATTGCATGTACAGAATACTAAGAGATGTCAGATTTTCTGGCTACCTTGTTATATATTGGGTGTGTCAGCTCCACATCATGTGGCCGCACCCTTCGTAATATCCCTTTAATTGCTACTAAATAAATTGTGCACCTCTATAGTACAGATTAGACAATGTCAGGGCTCATACACAGGACCACCATAGTCCATGTGTCCGGTATATAACACAGAGGTAAAGTCAGTTTATTACACTCACATTCCGTGAGTCATACAGTCTCTGTATATAGGACGGATTCTCCCGTAAACGCCAGAATATCTGTGTAATTACGGAGATGGACAAAGCCTTGCCAGCAGTAAATGAAGTCTGTAAGGCCTGGGTGCGCAGGGCACGGCTGTGTATGAGGTCTGATGACAATGGATCCGCTTACAATAAGTCTCTGCTCTCTGATTGTTAGAGATATGAATAGAAATATTCAGCAATAACTCTACAACCACATAGACATGAAAGCAGAAGGACCTTGGAGTTACTATTGATGGTCCTCATGACGGAGTTTATCTGCTTCTGAAATTCCTGCATTTTCTCTCCTCCAGCAGTTTCGGGACTGGCCATGTCGGTTCCCTTCCGGCCGTATCCAAACGGGAGTCTCTAATGGCAGCAATTCCTTGAAGGAAGAGAAATAATAAATCTATTAAAATCCCATTGTATTGTATTAGTCCTTGTTAGAGAGTGATCAGTAACATACAAAGTGCTGCGGTATAAGTGCTAAGTCTATGGGGGTTCTGCACCAGAAGCCTCTAATCCCCTCCAAAGCCAACAACAAATTATACAATCTGTGCAGATAATATATTCATTTAGAAAAGGCCTGGATTTGCAGCACCATCCTGCCAGTATATTAGGGGATTGCAGCTTTAACCATCACATCCATATGTGCATCATGGGAATCTGCCGGCTCACTCCAAAAGCCCTTTGTGCACTTAGTTAGCATATAAATACATGTTATTATGGCAAGCACACACTAGAAAACTCCATCCACCCACGGTGGCTCAATGACAGTGCAGCGACGTGAATGAGACCGGTTTGACCTGCAACATTGGGCAGCCATTGGCCCTCCATCAGTGGGTGTGATGTTGGCAATGTGGGCGACTGCTCTGGGCGTCATCCAGTGATAGACACAAGGGAAAAGTGTCACCTATAGAACCGTCCATAGACTTCCTTATACATACTGCTGTGTGAAAGTCTAAAACAGGGCGTTAATAAAAGAGCCCATTAGCTAAATGGCCGACAATCAGGCACGGAATTAAGATGAACCCTGGAAGTCCATTGAAGGCTACCATTGTAGTTGGAACTTATAGGAACAGGGGTTAGAGAAGTTGTCTAATATCACAAGCTTCTCCAGACACATGATGAATCTCAGCACCTCACTGTGCCCTAGAAAGGGGGTCTGGGGTCTCTACATTCAGGGGTATCACGGGACATCGCAAGCAAGAAGTGCCTACGTGAGCCCTTATTAATAGAACCCGCTATAATAGACAGAAGGGAAACTTCTAGAGAGACTTAAAATAAATTCTATATATTATTATGATGATGATATACTTTATTAATGACCATCACATGTAAGGTGAGACAGGCCATAGTGATCACAGATCAGGAAATCTAATTTGTGCTCAATTTCCCTAAAAGTTTGGTAAAATCCGGAACTTTGGTTATTCCTTTTGGATGAATTGCTGAAAATGACAATCTAACCAGTAACTCTGTGTCAGTGAGGAACATACAATGTGACCAAGACACAATCTGGAATGGCAGCCAACAAGGGAGACTCCTCTTACAGCGGTCACTGACTGTTTGGATCACGAGGAATAACAGCTGTAAGCCAAGACTCTTATTTAGCAGTGTCGCTCATTCCCCCCCCCCCATGTACCAGCTCGACCTTGACCTTTACCCCAAAGCAGCATTTTAAGGCAACACTCCCAGAAAAGCTATAGTGCTGTGCAAAAGTGTTAGGCATAGGGTGTACAAATGCTGCACAGTAAGAATACTTTCAGAAACAGAAGGGTTAACAATTAACAAAATGAAATGGATAAAGATGTAAATCCCATCAATATTTGGTGTGACCTTTGCCCTTTGGAGGAGGAGTCCTGGAAGTGATGATCCCGCCCCCATAGATATCGCCCTGATCTCATCATCCTCCAGTCTGTCTGGGAGGACATAAAGAGACAGGACGGACTGGACAAGCAACATCCACAGAAGACCTGGGCTTAGTTCTCCAAGATGGCGGCGGGAACAACCTCCCTGCCAAAAACTGTCTGCAAGTACCAAGAAGAAGGCAAAGGGCAAAGGTCACCCCAAATTTCATTAGATTTTAATTATTTTGTTTGCATAACTTTGTTAATTTTCTCTTTGCTGCTTTTTGACTCCCTTTATGATGCGCCACCTCCTCAGGCCCTGCACCAGGTATAACACTGAGAATTAGCTCTGTCTGGAGTGTCCCTTGAAGGACTTGACGTCTGATTTGTGCCCTTCTCTCTGCAGAGCTCCGCTGAGTACATTACATTATCACATCATTGATCCTGATATTATTGTATTGGTTACTATAACTTTCAGTTACTTTTCTCCGTGAGGATAATTGGAGATAAATGATAATATCCTGATGTAAATATGTGATGTACATGCTTGTCATATGACGTAGTGCCAGGACCGTCTGTAATTGTGACCAGTGACTCGAATGTTCCAGCTTTAATACAGTTACAGTAAATTAAATAAAAGGCGTCTTTCTAAGAATGCAGCGGTACAGCATAAACAACCCCCCAGGCTTATCCAGGGTGCAAAACAGCCCAATGCTTAAAGCTCTGATATAATGCAGCAGTATACAGTCAGTCTGGGGGTGGAGAGGAGCCCACCAGGGTGCACACACTATAATCACTGCCTAGAAACGGTAACAAATATTACCAAACTTAATCTGCACCCCAAAGGCAATGACTGGTGGGGAGCAATGTAGTGGTGGGGTCAGGCCTGTGTAGGTGCAGGTGGTTTGGCAGGGTGTAGACTATTGTCTGGGCGTGGGCCAGGTTGAACCCTCATGCAGATAATGAGGTCCATGATCACTCTGTATGGATGTGGGTACTGGATTTGTTTGGATGTGGGTACTGTATCACTGATGTGACGCCATGTTTTCCTCTTTTTCTATATTCAGGTGCAGTCTGGGACACGACTATGGGAGGAGATGATCACACCAGACCGGTACTTGCTGGGAGATCCGCGGCGCTCCGTCTGTGCCCGGCCATTACAATAACACTGATTGGATCATTTTTTTGTGTGTGTTCTGGGAAAAGATGAATAAATTCCATTTTCTACTTATTTCCCAGTACAATACACAGTGTAGGTGCGCCCAGGACTTGTAAAGGAAGGAGAACTCTTCAGGTTTTACTACTCGGCAGATGTTTAGGAACATTTGCTCAGCGACGCGGCTCTTACTAGGGAGTGACATGAGCCGCATTCAAAGGAACAAAACCTGAGATGGTGATGTATAGAAGTCTCTGGGTTTATTAGCGGCTGCTCACCATAATGGATAATGCCTAGCCGGATTTCACGCCTGGTGGGTGCTTCTATAATAGAGTCATTCAAAAATTAAATAAGCAATTTCCATGGAAACCGCAAGGTTCAGTAATCGCCTGTTTACAATCAGAAGGATTAAGACGTCTCCTAAAGTAACCCACATATCACTATGTACAGACAGCAGGCGTCACAAACCCCAGTGACATATAGTGTGTTATCTATGGGATGGGGTGGACGGCCTCGCTTGGGGCAGTACCAGACGCACAGTACCTTAGTGGGTGGTGGCAGCCAGTGGCCCCCAATAATGGTGCCCGCCATAGGGTACCCAAGAAGAAAAACTTACCCCAGGGTCACATTTTTTTTTTTTCTGAAGACTCCATATCGGGTGTAGGTGACCCAGACATAAGACCGGCTGGATGCTAGGAAATCCCAATCTGACCAATGATGTCACCACAAGGGGGGCAGAGGTAACAGATGAACTTTGGGAATACTTGCCAAAGGAGTCCATGCAAATGGCCCATAGAGTGTGAGACAAAAATTCTCAGGCAGTCACACCCTATGGGCGCGGCAAAGACCCTTCTGGACATCAAGACATGACAAAATGAGGGTGCAGAGACCCCGAGAATGGGAATATTATCAGACTATAATATAGAGAAGACAGCATAATAATGGGGGTCTAGGTCACATAATCTGGTGGTATAGCGCCCAGAGATTAAGGATTATATCACTGTTCTCTACGAAAGCCTAAGGGCAGGTCATAATGGAGCTGATCTAAATGGGAGGGGGGATAGGTGTATCCGGACTAAAATATCATTGGAAGGTGCTGGGGTTTAATCCATATTTAGGCGGCCGAAGGTTCCCTTTAAAATGTTCATCAGATACCAATGTGTAATAGAGAACGGGGCCAGTCTCTGTAGGGTCAATCACTGTAGGGTGGTCGGTCATTGTAGGGTCAGTCTAAGGGTTCTTCCCCTTTCAAGTCTTACAATGGAGTTTCTATGTGAGCAGTGAGGACCTTGTCAAGCTGTCCCAAAATTAAGACAGGGCGGACCATTTTTGGCTTAAACGTGATCCGTCAGAGTCAATCTTTTGTCCCAAAATAGGGTTCCCAATGTTAATTTCGCCTCAAGGTGGGTCAATCACTGTAGGGTGGTCAGTCACTGTAGGGTCAGTCTCTGTAGGGTCAGCCTCTGTAGGGTCAGCCTCTGTAGGGTGGTCAGTCTCTGTAGGGTGGTCAGTCTCTGTAGGGTGGTCAGTCTCTGTAGGGTGGTCAGTCTCTGTAGGGTCAGTCTCTGTAGGGTCAGCCTCTGTAGGGTCAGCCTCTGTAGGGTCAGCCACTGCAGGGTGGTCAGTCTCTGTAGGGTCAGCCTCTGTAGGGTCAGTCTCTGTAGGGTCAGTCTCTGTAGGGTCAGCCTCTGTAGGGTCAGTCTCTGTAGGGTCAGTCTCTGTAGAGTCAGTCCCTGTAGGGTGGTCAGCCTCTGTAGGGTCAGGCACTGTAGGGTCAGGCACTGTAGGGTGGTCAGCCTCTGTAGGGTGGTCAGTCTCTGTAGGGTCAGGCACTGTAGGGTCAGGCACTGTACGGTCAGCCTCTGTAGGGTCAGCCTCTGTAGGGTCAGCCTCTGTAGGGTCAGCCTCTGTAGGGTCAGTCTCTGCAGGGTCAGCCTCTGAGGACAGAGAGGTCACTATTAAAGATCTCCATTTTCAGAATAAAAGGCCATTTTTCTCGCCCCAGTTCTTGTCATGTAAATGTGCTGGCCCTTCTCATACATGTATACTCGTATATAACCTGTATAATAATATAACGCATTGAACTGGTCGTGTCCTATTGGGGAGCAGCACCTTGTGGGCCCCCTAAGGCTCCTGGCTCCCCCCCCAGTTTATCTGTCGGTACACTGGTAAGTCATACATGTTACACACATAAGATGACGGTTATGTAAGAGAAGGAACATGGGAACAAATAAGACGATATTCCCATTGGTGGAAGTGCTGCCGTGTGTGATAAAGCTGATGGGCTCTTACTATAAACCTTTAATAACCATAATGAGGCCCAGAACCCGCAGACATCAGGACGAGAGCACACGGCATCGGCAGGAACCTGTGAGGAATATTACTAGGACGTAACTCTTAAGATCCTGCTGTGAAAATAGTTGTGGCCTGCAGAGCGCTGCGAGGGCTAATAAACAATATCTCGTTCAGTCTCACATTGCTGAGCTCGCCTTATACAGCGGCGGCGGCAGCGGAACAAATAGCCGCAACGTGCACATTATACAGCTGGTGAATATAAAAGGGAACATTATAGGGGCCACAATTAGGTTATAAGAGTCAGGGAGTGGTCAGAGACTTAGCGCAATCCTACAAGTCACAAGAACTGCACAAGGCCTAGTGGAAGGGATGGTCTGGCCACAAATCTCATATTCATATTTATGACCTATCCCCAGTATTCCAGGACATACGGACTACTACTGGCATTAAAGAGGGTTACTGACCCCTAGACAAGGTATGGGGCACGTTCAGCAGCCGGTGTAGCAGAGAATAGAGGGGAGAATATATCATACACAGACTGACATGTGACTTATATAGGAGCACCGGTGCCCCCTCCCTGTCCGAGAAAACAACGTTCGGCTCTGGGAGGCTGCAAGAACAACTTATGTATGTGGCCGGACCCCACTAATCCCATACTGTTGGTCTACCCTATGTATAGTCATCAGTATAAAAAATACTTTAAAAAAACAAACAAACCCTTTATCCGGACATGTATGTAAGTTTGTGTCCATGTATTTTATTACTGTGCAAAACCACAGCAACTGAGAAAAGTATGGGAAGTATATAGGGATGTATACAGGGGTGTATATAGGGAAGTATACAAGGAAGTATATAGGGGTGTATACAGGGAAGTATATAGGGATGTATACAGGGAAGTATATAGGGACATATATAGGGATGTATACAGGGAAGTATATAGGGGTGTATACAGGGAAGTATACATGGACGTATATAGGGATGTATATAGGGACATATATAGGGATGTATACAGGGAAGTATATAGGGGTATATACAGGGAAGTATACAGGGAAGTATATAGGGATGTATACAGGGATGTATACAGGGGTGTATATAGGGAAGTATACAAGGAAGTATATAGGGATGTATACATGGACGTATATAGGGATGTATACAGGGAAGTATATAGGGGTGTATACAGGGAAGTATACATGGACGTATATAGGGATGTATATAGGGACATATATAGGGATGTATACAGGGAAGTATATAGGGGTATATACAGGGAAGTATACAGGGAAGTATATAGGGATGTATACAGGGATGTATACAGGGGTGTATATAGGGAAGTATACAAGGAAGTATATAGGGATGTATACATGGACGTATATAGGGATGTATACAGGGAAGTACATAGGGGTGTATACAGGGAAGTATACATGGACGTATATAGGGATGTATATAGGGACATATATAGGGATGTATACAGGGAAGTATATAGGGGTATATACAGGGAAGTATACAGGGATGTATACAGGGAAGTATATAGGGACATATATAGGGATGTATACATGGACGTATATAGGGATGTATACAGGGAAGTATATAGGGGTGTATACAGGGAAGTATATAGGGGTGTATACAGGGAAGTATATAGGGACATATATAGGGATGTATACAGGGAAGTATATAGGGGTGTATACAGGGAAGTATACATGGACGTATATAGGGATGTATATAGGGACATATATAGGGATGTATACAGGGAAGTATATAGGGGTATATACAGGGAAGTATACAGGGAAGTATATAGGGATGTATACAGGGATGTATACAGGGGTGTATATAGGGAAGTATACAAGGAAGTATATAGGGATGTATACATGGACGTATATAGGGATGTATACAGGGAAGTATATAGGGGTGTATACAGGGAAGTATACATGGACGTATATAGGGATGTATATAGGGACATATATAGGGATGTATACAGGGAAGTATATAGGGGTATATACAGGGAAGTATACAGGGAAGTATATAGGGATGTATACAGGGATGTATACAGGGGTGTATATAGGGAAGTATACAAGGAAGTATATAGGGATGTATACATGGACGTATATAGGGATGTATACAGGGAAGTACATAGGGGTGTATACAGGGAAGTATACATGGACGTATATAGGGATGTATATAGGGACATATATAGGGATGTATACAGGGAAGTATATAGGGGTATATACAGGGAAGTATACAGGGATGTATACAGGGAAGTATATAGGGACATATATAGGGATGTATACATGGACGTATATAGGGATGTATACAGGGAAGTATATAGGGGTGTATACAGGGAAGTATATAGGGGTGTATACAGGGAAGTATACATGGACGTATATAGGGATGTATATAGGGACATATATAGGGATGTATACAGGGAAGTATATAGGGGTATATACAGGGAAGTATACAGGGAAGTATATAGGGACATATATAGGGATGTATACATGGACGTATATAGGGATGTATATACAAGGAAGTATACAGGGATGTATACAGGGAAGTATATAGGGATGTTAGGGAATGGCCACGTGGGATTTCAGCTGGATTTCTGTTAAATGTTTTTTTAACATTTTTTTCAGAATTGTATTTTTTTTGTTAGTAAAATGGTTGAAAAAGTCAAAAGGAGATAAAACCCCCCCAAAAAGCATCAGATGTGAGAAACAATTCTAACAGGCCTGAGCTCCACCACTTCATCCAAAATCACAGGAGCGGTATACAGATAGTAGACATCAAATATCATGTCCCCTATGGGGTAACACTGAGGGCAATCCTGTAATTACCTCTATAGTATCAGAGACAGGCTCAGGATACAAAGAAAACTAGTCAAGAAACATATAGGAAAAGAATAATAATAATGGTAATAATACATACTACTACTAATAATAATAATAATAATAACTACTAATAATCACTACAACTTATAATCATACTAATATATACTAATACTACTAACAATATTACTACTAATACATATGGCTACCAATACTACTAATAGTAATGTAGAGTCACTCAGACCTGGCCTGTGATTGAACAATATTCTGCATTTAGTGAATCACAAATCTTTCATGGCTGATTCACTTATAGGCATGAAACTATAAAACCGTACAGAGCGCATAACAACTCTAATAGTAATAGTCCACAGGACTGACACACATGCCACATCATAGCACTCACAGCACAATCACATCTGTAGCAATGTCACCTGCAATACTTCACCATATGACACTTACATACGCCATCATTAAGGGGAAGTTCACATAGTGGATATAATAATGGGACCCACCATGCAGAATCTGCCATGAACGTTTTCCTAAGGGTGGCTTAAGGCCGGGTGCAGATGGGGTTTTTGGGCTAGCAGAAAAAGGAACCCATTGAAGTCAATGGGAGTCTTTTTTTCAGCACTGAAATTCCACATCAAATTCACTCACCATTTTCCTCTGTGTGAATGGACCCTTAAGCTGAAACTCAGATTTTTTCTGCAGATTTTGCTGTGCTTTTTTGAGCCAAAGCCAGGAGTGGCTTGAACAGAAGGAAGACGTATAAGGGCCCCTTCACACGGCGTAAGCGCACCGCTCATTTAGACACGTATACATCAGCATATACGCACGCTTCCCATAGAAATCAATGGGCTCTGTTTTGAAGTGCCGCGCTTGGATACATGTATACATGAGCGGCGCACTTACGCTGTGTGAAGGGGCCCTAAGTGTTTCGTATGTCTTTCCTATTCCTTTTGTAGTCATTCTTGGCTTTGGCTACAAAAAAAACAGTAAAAGCTGCATATCTGCAATGTGGGGCCTCAGCCTTAATAAGCACATAAGATAATACAAGTCACAAAATCCAGTGTGTATATCAGAATATAGACCCCATACCCAATCAAGGGCCGATGCAGTGGAATTTAGTGATGTATAATGCTAGGAGTCCCTGCGGCTATACGGTCCCACACTATATAGAGGACGGCAGAGCCCAGGGAAGAAGGGACGCTTAGCATCATACAGCACTACTTTGCTTGGAGTGTGGCCCATAATTTCCATTGTTCTGATACTCAGATGGATCAGGACAACAGACATTGTGTCAGTAATGTCAGCCTAGCCTTATAGCATTATTTTCCAAGTGTCGCTTGATACCAAAGGCTAAAATCACATGGCTGTAATACAGTATGTCAGTGCTTTAGGGATTGCATTACAGCCAAAAACTCCTTTGCAGGGCAAGTGTAACGGCCCTCACTAACAGCACCATTGGGATCTATGATAACACACACTTGGGACAGGATTATTTGGCTGGAATACAATCTGGATAATTCGGATGTATTGCAGCTGTTTTAATCCAACCTAAGGCCCTGAAGGTAAGGAGCCCAAGTGTTCGGGGCCCTATTGTTACACAGGACCCCATGATGGGTACATCTGCTACCAGTAATAGACATTCATTAGTTTACAACAACCCCATAATGTGAAGATCGTCTGCTCTTGTGCCAAACAATATCTAGGCCATTGTCAGGGTCCAGTGCGTAAGCCATCAGCAGACAGCGACAACAAGTGCACAGCTTGGTAACGTGAAGGCTCCCTGCTCTTACCTCTCAGGCTGCCTGTCAGATCCCTCCATACTACTACCACAATACACAGGGCAGCATTTCCTATCCACTCCCCGCCCCAGGGCTCTGTTCAGACACAAGACCAGCCTTCACACAGTGCAGCTCCTTACAGCGCCTGCCTGATCACTCCTCCTTCCTTCTGTGTTTGGCTTTGCACCGACACAAGCTGTTATTAAAGTCACAGTAATGGCAGACTCCGAAACTTCTCTGGGAACGTCCAATATACACAGGATAAGTATAGACGGCGAGATACGGAGACAGTATATACTTATATCAGTGTCAGAGGTGACCTTATCATTCTCTAGATCACGCTGCAGCCAAGGCGGGGAATATTTATTCTTCTAAAGAGGAAGATCTTCTCATTTACTTGTGAAGACATTCATATATGTGTGGTATATAGGAGTGCAAGGACAGGGGCAGTAGTGCAAGGACACTACTATATATAGGAGTGCAAGGACAGTATGGAAGTCAGTTTATGGCCTGGAATCACAGTATACAGGAATGAAACAAAGCCAGAAAGATAATCAAAGGGAATGTAAAGCAGCGACTTGTAAGGGTGCATTCACACTGAGTAAACGCTAGCTTATTTTGTAGAGTAAAATTACACTTGTAAATTTTGCTATCCCATTGACTTCAATGATATTTTTTTACAAGTGTAAAAATACGCCTGTAAAAAATACGCCTGTAAAAATACGCCTGTAAAATGTCATTGAAGTCAATGGGATAGCAAAATTTACAAGTGTAATTTTACTCTACAAAATAAGCTAGCGTTTACTCAGTGTGAATGCACCCTTATTCTTCTTCCTGAAGGAACCATTTCTGGCTTTGGCTCAAGAGAACGCATCAAAAAATACCTTACGTCCCAAAATACCTTTACGTTGCACGGGACGTAAATGCTGCGGGCAAGCGGAGACGTTGCGGGAAAAATCGTGGCGTTTTACAGTGCAAGCAAAGGTTATTAGCTGTAAGCCAGCGCTGTGTCACCCCCCTGTGCAAGCAAAGGGGATGGGATTCATGTGAATACCATGCCCACTTTGCGGAAGAAATCGCAGTGTGGACACGCTGCCGTTGCGGCTTTTCAAATCGCAGCATGTCAATTATATCTATGGAAACCCTGGTGGCTTTCCCATAGATATAATGGGAAGAGAAAGTCCGCAGAGGAAAACTCCGCAAACTTTCTGTTGAAAGCGCTGCGGAAAGAACCACAGTGCGTTCACACCACGGTTCTTTCCGCAGCGCTTTAGCGCTGTGATTATGGCCCGTGGGGCCTTAGCCTTAAAGGGATTTTGCGGGCAAAAATATATATTTTTAAAAAAAGTCTGTTAGTGCTATTAATGGGTTAACAAGTGCACCCCAATACCTGTTACAGTGTTTTAAGTGATTTCTGGCTTTCTCTGGGAGCTCCTGGCATCGTCTGCATTTGTTTACATGGTGCAGCTTCCTGTACTTCTAGCCTACAACTACCATAATGCTTTGCTCCCTCCCTAGCTATCCTGCCCATTACTGGCACCATCAACCATGCCGTTATCTGAGGCTTAGGTCTATGTGGGTTTTCTGGGACTATGATATTGACCATATAATAATATTAGATGAGAGGTCCTACACCTGGGACCCCTGACAATCTGCTTTTTGAAGAGTTTGCGTAAATGAATGATATGGAGCTAACAAGGGGAGCCGGGGCTCATTCCAAAATAAAGCAGCCATGTATTTCAGATCCTGGATAATCCATTAGGCTAAGCCCCACCGCAGCGGCAACACAATGCGGTTTTTCTCACATCGCATGTTTCTTCTGTGGGCTTTCTGCTTCCATTATACCTATGGGGAAAGCACCAGCATTTCTGTAAATATAATGGACATGCTGTAATTTCCAAAACTGCGACTGGTTTGGAAATCGCAGCGTGTCTGCGGAGTGTATTTTTCCGTAAAGTAAGGATGAGATTCGCTAGAATCCCATCCATTTTCCTGTGACTGCGAAATGCCGCATTCTTTTCCACGGCGTTTCTGCCACGGACAAACTGCGGCATTTACACCACGTGGGGCATTAAATGGGTTTTCCAACAACCGACATTCCCAGAATTCACCCTTTTGTACTAGAGATCCTTAAATAAAATGGGAGCAAGCGATAAATCAACCGGACTGGACTGACCTGTTTATTGCAAGCGGGTGTAACGCAGATAACAATTATGGTTCATTAATGACTCAAGGACACAACCCTCAGACTCTACAAACATGGGAAGGATAGTTTACTGGCATACACATCACCTGGCAGCTGTCACTCTTGTAGGAATCCCTTACTTCTCACTACTGATGGTTGTGGCTTTAATTAAAAAAAAATGGAAGAAATCAATGTTAGTTGCACAGCTTCAGATATACGGGATTTTCAAAGAGGTTTGGCAAAGAATGGGTTAAAAATGCAGGAATTAATGGCATTACCTGTGACCTGCCCAATTATTGGTTGCTCTGAAATTTCCAGCCCTATTCTGTGAGTAGAGATTAGACGTTTAGATCAGCATGGAACCAATAAGTATAGGAATGATATCGACATAGGTAGAGTACAAGAACCAAGCTTACTACACCGATACAGTACAAGAAACAGGGTTACTACACAGATACAATACAAGAACCAAGCTTACTACACCGATACAGTACAAGAAACAGGGTTACTACATAGAAACAGTACAAGAAACAGGGTTACTACACCGATACAGTACAAGAAACAGGATTATTACACCGATACAGTACAAGAAACAGGGTTACTACATAGAAACAGGATTACTACATAGATACAGTACAAGAAACAGGGTTACTACACCGATACAGTACAAGAAACAGGATTATTACACCGATACAGTACAAGAAACAGGATTATTACACCGATACAGTACAAGAAACAGGATTATTACACCGATACAGTACAAGAAACAGGATTATTACACCGATACAGTACAAGAAACAGGATTACTACACCGATACAGTACAAGAACCAAGCTTACTACACAGATACAGTACAAGAACCAAGCTTACTACATAGATACAGTACAAGAGCCAAGCTTACTACACAGATACAGTACAAGAACTAAGCTTACTATATACAGTACCAGAACCAAGCTTACTACATAGATACAGTCCTGGACATATCATTGACAGGGTTGAACCATTGATGAGGCAAGGTCATGGATGACAATTAAACAGTGCCACACTTGTTTATGGGTAGTTTCTGGTACTGCAGCTTATTCACAACCCTATGTCAGTAAAACAGTCTGTAATGTATCTGTGTAGATGAAATCTGTCAGCCTGGGGTCTATATGGTAGAGCGTACAGAGTATTACATAGGCTGCTAACAATCCTACAGCTGTATTAGGTCTGTACTGTGTTTTTAGCCAACGGATATATAACCCCCCCCCCAGTTCATACAGTATACAGTGACACTGGAAAGGGGGAAACATTAACATATTAAAAATGTGAAAAACTTTAATAAAATGATTAGAGAAGGATGACGGCTTCTGCGAGCAGAGTCATCTCCAATATACGGAATCAAATCCTTAAGGTCATTCAATAAGAAACTTCATTGTTTACTTACCCCGGATAAAATCTGCTGTGGTCATACGATGCTCACACGTGGCTTGTTACAAGACGCAGCTCTGATAACTGGAACGTATGACGGCAGGATCTACAGTCATGGCCAAAAGTTCTGAGAATGCTACAAATAGTAATTGTTACAAAGTCTACGGCTTCAGTTTTCCTAATGGCAATTTGCATATACTCCAGAATGTTATAAAGAGTGATCAGCTTAACAGCAATTACTTGCAAAGTCAATATTTGCCTAGAAAATGAACTTTATCCCCAAAACACATTTCATCATCATTGCAGCCCTGCCTTAAAAGGACCAGCTAACATTGTTTCAGTGATTGCTCCAGTAACACAGGTGTGGGTGTTGATGAGGACAGGGCTGGAGATCAATCTGTCATGATTAAGTAAGAATGACACCACTGGACACTATAAAAGGAGGCTGGTGCTTGGCATCATTGTTTATCTTCTGTTACCAATGGTTATCTCTAAAGAAACACGTGCAGTCATCATTGCACTGCACAAAAATGGCCTAACAGGGAAGAGTATCGCAGCTAGAAAGATTGCACCTCAGTCAGCAATCTATCGCATCATCAAGAACTTCAAGGAGAGAGGTCCCATTGTTGGCAAAAAGGCTCCGGGGCGCCCAAGAAAGACCAGCAAGCGCCAGGACCATCTCTTAAAAGTGTTTCAGCTGCGGGATCGGGCTACCAGCAGTGCAGAGCTTGCTCAGGAATGGCAGCAGGCAGGTGTGAGGGCATCTGCACACACTGTGAGGCGGAGACTCTTGGAGCAAGGCCTGGTCTCAAGGAGGGCAGCAAAGAAGCCACTTCTCTCCAGAAAAAACATCAGGGACAGACTGATATTCTGCAGAAGGTCCAGGGAGTGACTGCTGAGGACTGGGGGAAAGTCATTTTCTCTGATGAATCCCCTTTCCGATTGTTTGGGACATCTGGAGAACAGCTTATTGGGAGAAGAGGAGGTGAGCGCTACCACCAGTCTTGTCTCATGCCAACTGTAAAGCATCCTGAAACCATTCATGTGTGGGGTGGCTTCTCCGCCAAGGGAATCGGCTCTCTCACAGTCTCGCCTAAAAACACAGCCATGAATAAAGAATGGGACCAGAATGTCCTCCAAGAGCAACTTCTCCCAACCGTCCAAGAGCAGTTTGGCCATCAACAATGCCTTCTCCAGCATGATGGAGCACCTTGCCATAAAGCAAAGGGGAGAACTAAACGGCTCAGGGAACAAAACACAGAGATTTTGGGTCCATGGCCTGGAAACTCCCCAGATCTTAATCCCATTGAGAACTTGTGGTCAATCATCAAGAGACGGGTGGACAAACAAAAACCTACAAATTCTGACAAATTGCAAGCATTGATTGTGCAAGAATGGACGGCTATCAGTCAGGATTTGGTCCAGAAGTTGATTGAGAGCTGCCAGGGAGAATTGCAGAGGTCCTGAAGAAGAAGAAGGGGCAACACTGCAAATATTACACCGCTGCAGTAACTCCTTCTAACTGTCACTATAAGCTTTTATTACTCAGAATATGATTGCAATTCTATTTCTGTATGTGATAAAAACATCTGACAAACACACAGAAACCAGAGGGAGCAGATCATGTGACAAGAGGAGATTTGTGGCATTCTCTGAACTTTTGGCCATGACTGTATACAGGGCTTCTATCTAAGGAAGCGTTCACACTTGCACCCCTGTCCATCAGCCGTGTTTCTGTCCTAATTCCCAGAGAAACAGGATAGGGGACAGAGCACCATGGAATTAATATAATAATGTACAGAGCACCATGGGAGTAATATAATAATGTACAGAGCACCATGGGAGTAATATAATAATGTACAGAGCACCATGGGAGTAATATAATAATGTACAGAGCACCATGGGAGTAATATAATAATGTACAGAGCACCATGGAATTAATATAATAATGTACAGAGCACCATGGGAGTAATATAATAATGTACAGAGCACCATGGAATTAATATAATAATGTACAGAGCACCATGGGAGTAATATAATAATGTACAGAGCACCATGGGAGTAATATAATAATGTACAGAGCACCATGGGAGTAATATAATAATGTACAGAGCACCATGGAATTAATATAATAATGTACAGAGCACCATGGGATTAATATAATAATGTACAGAGCACCATGGGAGTAATATAATAATGTACAGAGCACCATGGGAGTAATATAATAATGTACAGAGCACCATGGGAGTAATATAATAATGTACAGAGCACCATGGGAGTAATATAATAATGTACAGAGCACCATGGGAGTAATATAATAATGTACAGCACCATGGGATTAATATAATAATGTACAGAGCACCATGGAATTAATATAATAATGTACAGAGCAACAAGGGATTAATATAATAATGTACAGAGCACCATGGGAGTAATATAATAATGTACAGAGCACCATGGGAGTAATATAAGAATGTACAGAGCACCATGGGATTAATATAATAATGTACAGAGCACCATGGGAGTAATATAATAATGTACAGCACCATGGGATTAATATAATAATGTACAGAGCACCATGGGAGTAATATAATAATGTACAGAGCACCATGGGAGTAATATAATAATGTACAGAGCACCATGGGATTAATATAATAAGGTACAGAACACCATGGGATTAATATAATAATGTACAGAGCACCATGGGAGTAATATAATAATGTACAGAGCACCATGGAATTAATATAATAATGTACAGAGCACCATGGGATTAATATAATAAGGTACAGAGCACCATGGGAGTAATATAATAATGTACAGAGCACCATGGGATTAATATAATAATGTACAGAGCACCATGGGATTAATATAATAATGTACAGCACCATGGGATTAATATAATAATGTACAGAGCACCATGGAATTAATATAATAATGTACAGAGCACCATGGGAGTAATATAATAATGTACAGAGCACCATGGGATTAATATAATAATGTACAGAGCACCATGGAATTAATATAATAATGTACAGAGCACCATGGGAGTAATATAATAATGTACAGAGCACCATGGGATTAATATAATAATGTACAGAGCACCATGGGATTAATATAATAATGTACAGAGTACCATGGGATTAATATAATAATGTACAGCACCATGGGATTAATTGTGTTATATATATAAATAATAATAATAATATCCTAGGACTCCAGCACTACAAGGCCACATTACTAACTGACCTATTCGCAGAGTCGCTCGTATTCGCAGCATCTTCTTGCACATTACTGTCTCCTCTATGGATTTCCAATACCTGGTTCTCTCTTTATTCCATTAGTACTTGTATAACTCCGCATATACATTTATCAGTCCTGACAATGACACTTTATAATTAGAAGTTAGATTCCATGGAATTATAGAGCGGTGCACACTGAATAATCTATTTGTTAATCCACAAATGGCTAGACATGAATGTCGGCGTTATACGAGGATATTCTCCCTGTCACACATCAGTGAGGCTCCTTATGGGTTTGTAGACGGCCATTATAGGATCCAGAGTTTGTCGCTTTCCTGTGTACATCAGCCCTATGAGATGAGGAAGCTTCCGCCATGTTTTCTTGCTTCTTCTCTTTGCTTAGTTCAGTAAGTAAAGCTGCTGTAAATCCAGTGACGGTAGATTGTACCGTGTCGGTGCGGGAGGCGGTGGCAGGTGAGTAGCCGTTATGTAGTCAGGGTTAGTTTAGGCCATAGAACGCTCTCTCACATATTGCAGGAAATCTGTAAATTTACTCAGACACCATGCAGAAGAACAAAGGGCAGGGCAAGGTTTGCAAAACTCTCAAGAACACCTGCGCCTTTTATTTACTTCCTTTTTTTTAAACTGTAATTTTTATTGAATTTGATAAGTGGTAAAGAATACCATGAAAGAAAAAACACGTAATAGGCAGAGCAAAAATACAGAATCCAGCAGATCCAGCAAAGGAACAAGGGAACAAACACGTAAGACCTACAGGACAACGAAGAAAGAGGGAACAATAAGAAAGGACAGAGGGATAACGGGGAGGGAGAGGGATCAGAGACCATGGAGGATGCAGGACGTACCCCACAAAGACCATGTAGGAGGGTGCACAACCTTCCAGGGGAGAACCACCAGTGTCTTAGCAGATGTGCACATACATAAAAACAGCCAAGATGTCAGGGTAGCAAATTAAGGAAGTAAACTAATAGATCAAGCAGGACACCCTGTAGAAAAAGTGCATCAGCCATGGCCCAAACTTCCATCCAGTAAGGGCAGTCCTAAAAACTGTAGAAAAGAGTGTCCACCTCTGAAAGAAGGAAGGGGAGATACTGGGATTAAGATTATGCAAAAGAAGTGGGGAATGGTAGCAGAATATCAGGATCTTATATTGAGTCCCATGAAATGTTATACAGCTGTTAGATTTAGCTGCAGGGGCCATATGATGTGCCAGTGAGCGGGTGAGATCTGTTTGCCCAGAGCCTCAGTCCAGCTAACTATATATTTGGTGGTCGAGGCAGTAGTCAGTAAATATCCAAGCCCTTCGTAGAGGTACCAGCTGTAAATAACCTCTCGAAGATGGTATGGACCGAAACCAGCGAAGCCCCAAGCAACGGACGTACAATGGGCTATCTGTCTGTAGTGGAATCATTCTGTGCATGGCAAGCGCAAGGTAGAAATAAAGTAGGCAAAGGGCCTGTGCTCCAGGGTTAACGGGTCAATGCAATAATGCTTGGAAGGCACCATGCATACAACTGAGTGTGCACCAGACCTAAGGCCGTAGCCATACACTGGGTGAGGGTGCAGCATGTTAGACAGAGCAGAATCGCCAGGGCTAACCTGCCTGCATTGTACATTAGGAGTGTAAAAGATAAGATTTTAGTCCCATTCACACACTGAAGAAAAGAAGCGTATGATTTATTGCTGTGGGTTTGGTTACAGTTTCCAACCTTTGTAATATAAAGTGATACAGGGAAATAAATCACCAGCTTTAGGGTAGCATTAGATGGGCAGATATTTGTACAAACATGCCGCTCAGCACTTGTTCTGCTCTGGTCTCATTACAGAGGAGGTGGAGGGGGAAGGATCACTAAAGCGTTGCTTTCCCAGCATGTCCTTTCATTGTCCATCAGCAGCAGAGCCCTTATTAGACAGGGCAATGTACTGCCAACAGATAATGATTTTGTGTCCCGTGTGTCCCTAGCCTGAATCTCTCTGTCAAGCAGTTTGTTTTAGGATGACTGACAATTACACCAATGAGATGACATTAACACTTTGCAGCACAAGCTTATTATGGCGCTGTTGAGAAGATTACGTCTTAAATCATTAAGCCCGGGATTGAGACTCTATGATTAGATGGATAAACCCTCAAGGACTGACTACTGAGGGCTTTGTAGGCTGTACAGTCACACCATGATCTGGGCAAACAGCAGTCATATGAATACAGAAGGGAAGATATCGGCGCTGTCCCTGAATGCATTGTGTTGGGTTTGGGTCCTTATATAAGATCTTTGCAGAATTAATAAGCTTTATCCCATTATAAACATGCATTAACATTTCTAAGAACCTTCTGAATTTCCAGAGTGTAAGAAGTGGATGCAATAGTTAGCGATCCTACCCCGGCACCCTCACCCATCAGCTGTTTGAAGGGGTCTGTGCTCCAAAACTGGCACCAGGACAGCAGGACTGGATAGTGGACATGCCTTATACTGCAGCACTGATCATCAATATCTGATCAATGGAAGTCCAACAACCAGACTCACAACGATCAGCAGTTCAGAACTGCTGTCAGGCCCAGTACACATTGTACAGAGCAGGAAGCAGACGGTGATGTACATGATATGAAGCCAAACTATTACCGGTGAGGTCCCTTTCACTTTAATAAGAGCAGAGCTGCAGTAAGGCTGCACAGCCACCAAACAATGCACAGAGACATCTGCTTCCAGCTCTGTATACTGTATAGTACAGGGCCTGATCAGTGTGGGGGGCACAGAGACACAGAGCCATCTGCTTCCAGTTCTGCATACTGTATAGTACTGGGCCTGATCAGCGGGGACACAGAGACATCTGCATCCAGCTCTGCATACTGTATAGTACTGGGCCTGATCAGTGGGGGGCACAGAGACACAGAGCCATTTGCTTCCAGTTCTGTATACTGTATAGTACTGGGCCTGATCAGTGGGGGGCACAGAGACACAGAGCCATCTGCTTCCAGTTCTGTATACTGTATAGTACAGGGCCTGATCAGTGGGGGACACAGAGCACAGAGACATCTGCATCCAGCTCTGCATACTGTATAGTACTGGGCCTGATCAGCGGGCAACACAGAGTCACAGAGCACAGAGACATCTGCATCCAGCTCTGTATACTGTATAGTACTGGGCCTGATCAGCGGGGTATACAGAGACATCTGCTTCCAGCTCTGTATACTGTATAGTACTGGGCCTGATCAGTGGGGTATACAGAGACATCTGCTTCCAGCTCTGTATACTGTATAGTACTGGGCCTGATCAGTGGGGTATACAGAGCCATCTGCTTCCAGCTCTGTATACTGTATAGTACTGGGCCTGATCAGCGGGGACACAGAGACATCTGCATCCAGCTCTGCATACTGTATAGTACTGGGCCTGATCAGTGGGGGGCACAGAGACACAGAGCCATTTGCTTCCAGTTCTGTATACTGTATAGTACTGGGCCTGATCAGTGGGGGGCACAGAGACACAGAGCCATCTGCTTCCAGTTCTGTATACTGTATAGTACAGGGC
The DNA here is from genome assembly GCF_031893055.1 of Leptodactylus fuscus. Classification (NCBI taxonomy): domain Eukaryota; kingdom Metazoa; phylum Chordata; class Amphibia; order Anura; family Leptodactylidae; genus Leptodactylus; species Leptodactylus fuscus. The sequence continues at coordinate 2,461,457 of NC_134272.1, forward strand.
CTGATCAGTGGGGGACACAGAGCACAGAGACATCTGCATCCAGCTCTGCATACTGTATAGTACTGGGCCTGATCAGCGGGCAACACAGAGTCACAGAGCACAGAGACATCTGCATCCAGCTCTGTATACTGTATAGTACTGGGCCTGATCAGCGGGGTATACAGAGACATCTGCTTCCAGCTCTGTATACTGTATAGTACTGGGCCTGATCAGTGGGGTATACAGAGACATCTGCTTCCAGCTCTGTATACTGTATAGTACTGGGCCTGATCAGTGGGGTATACAGAGCCATCTGCTTCCAGCTCTGTATACTGTATAGTACAGGGCCTGATCAGCAGGGACATAGAAAGGTAGATTCTCAACAATCTGACAGCGTTGATCTAAAAATAAACCTTACCTACCTTGGTGCCTATGATGCAGGAATCTATAGCACGGCACCCCCAAGGCCTGGATAGAGGAGTTTCTTGAAGCTTCACTGTCTCTGTATAAAGAAAAACATGAAGTAATTGTGTGGAACATAATTTGTGAATAAGACAAAGCCAATGCTACAATATGGCAGAATATACAGATGTGTTCAGTCCATTGCAGCTCCCTTTATCATTAGCATTGTCCCTACAGCAGTGTATCGCACATAGTGGTGCATTATGTGCAGGATTTCATGGTATTGTGCCTGCGAGTGAATTCATTGTATTAGTAATTATAGTCAGAGATTACAATGTCTGTATCAAAGCGCTCACTGCATGAATATCTGGATTCTAGAAACAATGAACGCTCATTGACACATAAACATAATCGAGGAGTTATTGAATGAAACTTTCTAGATGTGAATGTGATGATGATAAATGGAAGTGACTACAATATTACAGCAAAGTCAGAAGTTTAGTGGGGAAACCGGTGCAATAGAAAGGAGTCTCCAGGACCCTGGTGAGGGACGTAATGGGCGAGGCAGAAACGGGAGGAGTTCTTCAGTACACCCCAGCTTTATTGTGCAGGTGCCGGAGGTACGAGGTATGAGCGCTGAGGGCGAGGTGTACTCCTCTGGCTTTACTGTGCAGGTGCCGGAGGTACGGGGTATGTGCACTGAGGGCGAGGTGTACTCCTCTGGCTTTACTGTGCAGGTGCCGGAGGTATGGGGTATGAGCGCTGAGGGCGAGGTGTACTCCTCTGGCTTTACTGTGCAGGTGCCGGAGGTATGGGGTATGTGCGCTGAGGGCGAGGTGTACTCCTCTGGTTTTACTGTGCAGGTGATGGAGGTACGGGGTATGTGCACTGAGGGCGAGGTGTACTCCTCTGGCTTTACTGTGCAGGTGCCGGAGGTACGGGGTATGTGCACTGAGGGCGAGGTGTACTCCTCTGGCTTTACTGTGCAGGTGCCGGAGGTACGGGGTATGAGCGCTGAGGGCGAGGTGTACTCCTCTGGCTTTACTGTGCAGGTGCAGGAGGTATGGGGTATGTGCGCTGAGGGCGAGGTGTACTCCTCTGGCTTTACTGTGCAGGTGCCGGAGGTACGGGGTATGTGCGCTGAGGGCGAGGTGTACTCCTCTAGCTTTACTGTGCAGGTGATGGAGGTACGGGGTATGTGCGCTGAGGGCGAGGTGTACTCCTCTGGCTTTACTGTGCAGGTGCCGGAGGTACGGGGTATGTGCGCTGAGGGCGAGGTGTACTCCTCTGGCTTTACTGTGCAGGTGCAGGAGGTATGGGGTATGTGCGCTGAGGGCGAGGTGTACTCCTCTGGCTTTACTGTGCAGGTGATGGAGGTACGGGGTATGTGCGCTGAGGGCGAGGTGTACTCCTCTGGCTTTACTGTGCAGGTGCCGGAGGTACGGGGTATGTGCGCTGAGGGCGAGGTGTACTCCTCTGGCTTTACTGTGCAGGTGATGGAGGTACGGGGTATGTGCGCTGAGGGCGAGGTGTACTCCTCTGGCTTTACTGTGCAGGTGCCGGAGGTACGGGGTATGTGCGCTGAGGGCGAGGTGTACTCCTCTGGCTTTACTGTGCAGGTGCAGGAGGTATGGGGTATGTGCGCTGAGGGCGAGGTGTACTCCTCTGGCTTTACTGTGCAGGTGATGGAGGTACGGGGTATGTGCGCTGAGGGCGAGGTGTACTCCTCTGGCTTTACTGTGCAGGTGCCGGAGGTATGGGGTATGTGCGCTGAGGGCGAGGTGTACTCCTCTGGCTTTACTGTGCAGGTGCCGGAGGTACGGGGTATGTGCGCTGAGGGCAAGGTGTACTCCTCTAGCTTTACTGTGCAGGTGATGGAGGTACGGGGTATGTGCGCTGAGGGCGAGGTGTACTCCTCTGGCTTTACTGTGCAGGTGATGGAGGTACGGGGTATGTGCGCTGAGGGCGAGGTGTACTCCTCTGGCTTTACTGTGCAGGTGCCGGAGGTACGGGGTATGTGCGCTGAGGGCGAGGTGTACTCCTCTGGCTTTACTGTGCAGGTGCCGGAGGTACGGGGTATGTGCGCTGAGGGCGAGGTGTACTCCTCTGGCTTTACTGTGCAGGTGCCGGAGGTACGGGGTATGTGCGCTGAGGGCGAGGTGTACTCCTCTGGCTTTACTGTGCAGGTGCCGGAGGTACGGGGTATGTGCGCTGAGGGCGAGGTGTACTCCTCTGGCTTTACTGTGCAGGTGCCGGAGGTACGGGGTATGTGCGCTGAGGGCGAGGTGTACTCCTCTGGCTTTACTGTGCAGGTGCCGGAGGTACAGGGTATGTGCGCTGAGGGCGAGGTGTACTCCTCTGGCTTTACTGTGCAGGTGCCGGAGGTACAGGGTATGTGCGCTGAGGGCGAGGTGTACTCCTCTGGCTTTACTGTGCAGGTGATGGAGGTACGGGGTATGTGCGCTGAGGGCGAGGTGTACTCCTCTGGCTTTACTGTGCAGGTGATGGAGGTACGGGGTATGTGCGCTGAGGGCGAGGTGTACTCCTCTGGCTTTACTGTGCAGGTGATGGAGGTACGGGGTATGTGCGCTGAGGGCGAGGTGTACTCCTCTGGCTTTACTGTGCAGGTGATGGAGGTACGGGGTATGTGCGCTGAGGGCGAGGTGTACTCCTCTGGCTTTACTGTGCAGGTGATGGAGGTACGGGGTATGTGCACTGAGGGCGAGGTGTACTCCTCTGGCTTTACTGTGCAGGTGCCGGAGGTACGGGGTATGTGCACTGAGGGCGAGGTGTACTCCTCTGGCTTTACTGTGCAGGTGCCGGAGGTACAGGGTATGTGCGCTGAGGGCGAGGTGTACTCCTCTGGCTTTACTGTGCAGGTGATGGAGGTATGGTGTATGTGCAATCGGTGCGGGCACCATCGCAGACATTAGTGCTGGGTGTCTGCTGTAGAAAACAGTAGACACCCGGCAGCTAAAAATCATTAGAGCCAATGATAGATTCCCTTTAACTCCTCTGACGCCTTGGTCAAAGCTGACTGAGACGCCATTTTGCTGGTAAGCTCCAGGGCTGGCCTCTCATTGCTATAACAGCGGAGAGCCTTGTAAAGGCCTGTCATTCAATGGATGCTATTGCAGACTATTCTATGTAGCCTGCAATAGAATTGCTGTTTCTGACAGTCGCGGCTTTCCGCTCCGTATTAGGCGCTAATGAATGGGCCTAGTCTGGAGGTATTGTCTTGATGCGGACACCGCAGCGGAATCTGCGTCAAGATAGGTCAGGTTGCTTCTTTTTTTTTGTGAGATGTAAAATACCGCTTGCGGAAAAAGGAAATGACCGGCTCCCATTGAATATAATAGGAGGCGTTTTTTTGACGGTTTTCTGCATCAAAATCTGGACCAAACAACTACGTGTGAACTAGCCCTTACTCTCCTGTCCCGGCAATCCAATGTCTGACGTGTGTCACCAGGTCACTTTTTGTGGCCATCAGTAGCCTCATGTGGGGGGACAGGACTTAGGAAAGGGCAGCGTACGGACAACTGCGGACACCTGAGTGTCAGGAACAGGTGAGTAGGATACCGACTCAAATTCCTCCTCCTAAAAAACCCCCTCACCATAAGACTGTATATAGGACTGTATATAGGACTGTATATAGGACTGTATATAGGACTGTATGGTGAGGTGTTTTTTGGAGGAGGAACGCAGCCTTAGGGCCCGTTCACACGGAGTAAACGTGCGTGTATTTTGGCAAAATACACGTGTAAAAATAAGACTCCCATTGACTTGAATGACATTTTACATGTGTATTTTGACGTGTTTTTTTTACATGTGTAAAAAAATGTCATTGAAGTCAATGGGAGTCTTATTTTTACACGTGTATTTTGCCAAAATACAGACATGTTTACTCCGTGTGAACGGGCCCTTAGAGCTTCCCATACATGGACTGTGATTTGTCCTATACCTGGACAATCCCTTTAAGCTTGGTTCACACAGTGACTGATAAGACAGGCTGTTTTGTCTCCATAGAGATACTTTCATGGGTCAGTCTGTGACTTTTGTGTGAATGGCGCTTTATATGACAATTCAGTTCTGTCTGACTGTAGGAAAGCTGGGTGATCACCACTAAGTCACCATGACAGCTCGCACAGGAGATCTCACCCAGCTTTCCCCGGTTCCTGTCACCTCCTCAGCAGGAAGGTTTTGTAATGCAAATGAACGAGACACTAAGACACCAGACACCAGAGACTAGACACTAGACACCAGACACCAGACGGCCATTAACAGGAGAGAAAAGTTCCTGTCAGCCATGTTGTCTGTAGACAGGCAGCGCGGTTACCATGGCAACACAACGGCCTCCAGTGCGGCAACTTTCACTTCAGAGAGACATCGGGCGGCTGCTTATAGATCTATATACAGACATATATACACCTATCTATATACAGACACCTATACAGACATATATACACCTATCTATATACAGACACCTATACAGACATATATACACCTATCTATATACAGACACCTATACAGACATATATACACCTATCTATATACAGACACCTATACAGACATATATATATACCTATCTATATACAGACACCTATACAGACATATATATACCTATCTATATACAGACACCTATACAGACATATATACACCTATCTATATACAGACACCTATACAGACATATATACACCTATCTATATACAGACACCTATACAGACATATATACACCTATCTATATACAGACACCTATACAGACATATATACACCTATCTATATACAGACACCTATACAGACATATATACACCTATCTATATACAGACACCTATACAGACATATATATATACCTATCTATATACAGACACCTATACAGACATATATATACCTATCTATATACAGACACCTATACAGACATATATACACCTATCTATATACAGACACCTATACAGACATATATATACCTATCTATATACAGACACCTATACAGACATATATATACCTATCTATATACAGACACCTATACAGACATATATATACCTATCTATATACAGACACCTATACAGACATATATATACCTATCTATATACAGACACCTATACAGACATATATATACCTATCTATATACAGACACCTATACAGACATATATACACCTATCTATATACAGACACCTATACAGACATATATATACCTATCTATATACAGACACCTATACAGACATATATATACCTATCTATATACAGACACCTATACAGACATATATATACACCTACCTATATACAGACACCTATACATGTATACCTAGCTACCTATATACATACCCTACACATACAGGAGCAGGGGCTGATTTCTGGCTTTCCCCACAGTTTCGGCTGCACGGCACTGACAGGGTTAAGTGCAGGACAGCCCTCACGGCCACTTAAACACACCTTGTGGTCGGGTCCCATAGTGCGTTACTTGGTTACCATAGTTGTGTGTGACTCTGCGGCCAGAGAGAGAGCGGTGTTAGCCGGCAGGCTCCGGGGTCCGCTATGGCCTCTCCTCTGAAGGTAAGCTCAGCTCTCCTCTGCTCTCCTCTCCTCTGAAGGTAAGCTCAGCTCTCCTCTGCTCTCCTCTCCTCTGAAGGTAAGCTCAGCTCTCCTCAGCTCTCCTCTCCTCTGAAGGTAAGCTCAGCTCTCCTCTGCTCTCCTCTCCTCTGAAGGTAAGCTCAGCTCTCCTCTGCTCTCCTCTGCTCTCCTCTCCTCTCCTCTCCTCTGAAGGTAAGCTCAGCTCTCCTCTGCTCTCCTCTCCTCTGAAGGTAAGCTCAGCTCTCCTCTCCTCTGCTCTCCTCTCCTCTGAAGGTAAGCTCAGCTCTCTGCTCTCCTCTGCTCTCCTCTCCTCTGAAGGTAAGCTCAGCTCTCCTCTGCTCTCCTCTCCTCTGAAGGTAAGCTCAGCTCTCCTCTGCTCTCCTCTCCTCTGAAGGTAAGCTCAGCTCTCCTCTGCTCTCCTCTCCTCTGAAGGTAAGCTCAGCTCTCCTCAGCTCTCCTCTCCTCTGAAGGTAAGCTCAGCTCTCCTCTGCTCTCCTCTCCTCTGAAGGTAAGCTCAGCTCTCCTCTGCTCTCCTCTGCTCTCCTCTCCTCTCCTCTCCTCTGAAGGTAAGCTCAGCTCTCCTCTGCTCTCCTCTCCTCTGAAGGTAAGCTCAGCTCTCCTCTCCTCTGCTCTCCTCTCCTCTGAAGGTAAGCTCAGCTCTCTGCTCTCCTCTGCTCTCCTCTCCTCTGAAGGTAAGCTCAGCTCTCCTCTGCTCTCCTCTCCTCTGAAGGTAAGCTCAGCTCTCCTCTGCTCTCCTCTCCTCTGAAGGTAAGCTCAGCTCTCCTCTGCTCTCCTCTCCTCTGAAGGTAAGCTCAGCTCTCCTCTGCTCTCCTCTGCTCTCCTCTCCTCTGAAGGTAAGCTCAGCTCTCCTCTGCTCTCCTCTGCTCTCCTCTCCTCTGAAGGTAAGCTCAGCTCTCCTCTCCTCTGCTCTCCTCTCCTCTGAAGGTAAGCTCAGCTCTCCTCTGCTCTCCTCTCCTCTGAAGGTAAGCTCAGCTCTCTGCTCTCCTCTGCTCTCCTCTCCTCTGAAGGTAAGCTCAGCTCTCCTCTGCTCTCCTCTCCTCTGAAGGTAAGCTCAGCTCTCCTCTGCTCTCCTCTGCTCTCCTCTCCTCTGAAGGTAAGCTCAGCTCTCTGCTCTCCTCTGCTCTCCTCTCCTCTGAAGGTAAGCTCAGCTCTCCTCTGCTCTCCTCTCCTCTGAAGGTAAGCTCAGCTCTCCTCTGCTCTCCTCTGCTCTCCTCTCCTCTGAAGGTAAGCTCAGCTCTCCTCTCCTCTCCTCTGAAGGTAAGCTCAGCTCTCCTCTGCTCTCCTCTCCTCTGAAGGTAAGCTCAGCTCTCCTCAGCTCTCCTCTCCTCTGAAGGTAAGCTCAGCTCTCCTCTGCTCTCCTCTCCTCTGAAGGTAAGCTCAGCTCTCCTCTGCTCTCCTCTCCTCTGAAGGTAAGCTCAGCTCTCCTCAGCTCTCCTCTCCTCTGAAGGTAAGCTCAGCTCTCCTCAGCTCTCCTCTCCTCTGAAGGTAAGCTCAGCTCTCCTCTGCTCTCCTCTCCTCTGAAGGTAAGCTCAGCTCTCCTCTGCTCTCCTCTGCTCTCCTCTCCTCTCCTCTCCTCTGAAGGTAAGCTCAGCTCTCCTCTGCTCTCCTCTGCTCTCCTCTCCTCTGAAGGTAAGCTCAGCTCTCCTCTCCTCTGCTCTCCTCTCCTCTGAAGGTAAGCTCAGCTCTCCTCTGCTCTCCTCTCCTCTGAAGGTAAGCTCAGCTCTCCTCTGCTCTCCTCTGCTCTCCTCTCCTCTGAAGGTAAGCTCAGCTCTCTGCTCTCCTCTGCTCTCCTCTCCTCTGAAGGTAAGCTCAGCTCTCCTCTGCTCTCCTCTGCTCTCCTCTCCTCTGAAGGTAAGCTCAGCTCTCTGCTCTCCTCTGCTCTCCTCTCCTCTGAAGGTAAGCTCAGCTCTCCTCTGCTCTCCTCTCCTCTGAAGGTAAGCTCAGCTCTCCTCTGCTCTCCTCTGCTCTCCTCTCCTCTGAAGGTAAGCTCAGCTCTCCTCTCCTCTCCTCTGAAGGTAAGCTCAGCTCTCCTCTGCTCTCCTCTCCTCTGAAGGTAAGCTCAGCTCTCCTCAGCTCTCCTCTCCTCTGAAGGTAAGCTCAGCTCTCCTCTGCTCTCCTCTCCTCTGAAGGTAAGCTCAGCTCTCCTCTGCTCTCCTCTCCTCTGAAGGTAAGCTCAGCTCTCCTCAGCTCTCCTCTCCTCTGAAGGTAAGCTCAGCTCTCCTCAGCTCTCCTCTCCTCTGAAGGTAAGCTCAGCTCTCCTCTGCTCTCCTCTCCTCTGAAGGTAAGCTCAGCTCTCCTCTGCTCTCCTCTGCTCTCCTCTCCTCTCCTCTCCTCTGAAGGTAAGCTCAGCTCTCCTCTGCTCTCCTCTGCTCTCCTCTCCTCTGAAGGTAAGCTCAGCTCTCCTCTCCTCTGCTCTCCTCTCCTCTGAAGGTAAGCTCAGCTCTCCTCTGCTCTCCTCTCCTCTGAAGGTAAGCTCAGCTCTCCTCTGCTCTCCTCTGCTCTCCTCTCCTCTGAAGGTAAGCTCAGCTCTCTGCTCTCCTCTGCTCTCCTCTCCTCTGAAGGTAAGCTCAGCTCTCCTCTGCTCTCCTCTGCTCTCCTCTCCTCTGAAGGTAAGCTCAGCTCTCTGCTCTCCTCTGCTCTCCTCTCCTCTGAAGGTAAGCTCAGCTCTCCTCTGCTCTCCTCTCCTCTGAAGGTAAGCTCAGCTCTCCTCTGCTCTCCTCTGCTCTCCTCTCCTCTGAAGGTAAGCTCAGCTCTCCTCTCCTCTCCTCTGAAGGTAAGCTCAGCTCTCCTCTGCTCTCCTCTCCTCTGAAGGTAAGCTCAGCTCTCCTCAGCTCTCCTCTCCTCTGAAGGTAAGCTCAGCTCTCCTCTGCTCTCCTCTCCTCTGAAGGTAAGCTCAGCTCTCCTCTGCTCTCCTCTCCTCTGAAGGTAAGCTCAGCTCTCCTCAGCTCTCCTCTCCTCTGAAGGTAAGCTCAGCTCTCCTCAGCTCTCCTCTCCTCTGAAGGTAAGCTCAGCTCTCCTCTGCTCTCCTCTCCTCTGAAGGTAAGCTCAGCTCTCCTCTGCTCTCCTCTGCTCTCCTCTCCTCTCCTCTCCTCTGAAGGTAAGCTCAGCTCTCCTCTGCTCTCCTCTGCTCTCCTCTCCTCTGAAGGTAAGCTCAGCTCTCCTCTCCTCTGCTCTCCTCTCCTCTGAAGGTAAGCTCAGCTCTCCTCTGCTCTCCTCTCCTCTGAAGGTAAGCTCAGCTCTCCTCTGCTCTCCTCTGCTCTCCTCTCCTCTGAAGGTAAGCTCAGCTCTCTGCTCTCCTCTGCTCTCCTCTCCTCTGAAGGTAAGCTCAGCTCTCCTCTGCTCTCCTCTCCTCTGAAGGTAAGCTCAGCTCTCCTCTGCTCTCCTCTGCTCTCCTCTCCTCTGAAGGTAAGCTCAGCTCTCTGCTCTCCTCTGCTCTCCTCTCCTCTGAAGGTAAGCTCAGCTCTCCTCTGCTCTCCTCTCCTCTGAAGGTAAGCTCAGCTCTCCTCTGCTCTCCTCTGCTCTCCTCTCCTCTGAAGGTAAGCTCAGCTCTCCTCTCCTCTCCTCTGAAGGTAAGCTCAGCTCTCCTCTGCTCTCCTCTCCTCTGAAGGTAAGCTCAGCTCTCCTCAGCTCTCCTCTCCTCTGAAGGTAAGCTCAGCTCTCCTCTGCTCTCCTCTCCTCTGAAGGTAAGCTCAGCTCTCCTCTGCTCTCCTCTCCTCTGAAGGTAAGCTCAGCTCTCCTCTGCTCTCCTCTGCTCTCCTCTCCTCTGAAGGTAAGCTCAGCTCTCCTCTGCTCTCCTCTGCTCTCCTCTCCTCTGAAGGTAAGCTCAGCTCTCCTCTGCTCTCCTCTCCTCTGAAGGTAAGCTCAGCTCTCCTCTGCTCTCCTCTCCTCTGAAGGTAAGCTCAGCTCTCCTCAGCTCTCCTCTGCTCTCCTCTCCTCTGAAGGTAAGCTCAGCTCTCCTCTGCTCTCCTCTCCTCTGAAGGTAAGCTCAGCTCTCCTCTGCTCTCCTCTCCTCTGAAGGTAAGCTCAGCTCTCCTCTGCTCTCCTCTCCTCTGAAGGTAAGCTCAGCTCTCCTCTGCTCTCCTCTCCTCTGAAGGTAAGCTCAGCTCTCCTCAGCTCTCCTCTGCTCTCCTCTCCTCTGAAGGTAAGCTCAGCTCTCCTCTGCTCTCCTCTCCTCTGAAGGTAAGCTCAGCTCTCCTCTGCTCTCCTCTGCTCTCCTCTCCTCTGAAGGTAAGCTCAGCTCTCCTCTGCTCTCCTCTCCTCTGAAGGTAAGCTCAGCTCTCCTCTGCTCTCCTCTCCTCTGAAGGTAAGCTCAGCTCTCTGCTCTCCTCTGCTCTCCTCTCCTCTGAAGGTAAGCTCAGCTCTCCTCTGCTCTCCTCTCCTCTGAAGGTAAGCTCAGCTCTCCTCTGCTCTCCTCTGCTCTCCTCTGAAGGTAAGCTCAGCTCTCCTCTGCTCTCCTCTCCTCTGAAGGTAAGCTCAGCTCTCTGCTCTCCTCTGCTCTCCTCTCCTCTGAAGGTAAGCTCAGCTCTCCTCTGCTCTCCTCTCCTCTGAAGGTAAGCTCAGCTCTCCTCTGCTCTCCTCTCCTCTGAAGGTAAGCTCAGCTCTCCTCAGCTCTCCTCTCCTCTGAAGGTAAGCTCAGCTCTCTGCTCTCCTCTGCTCTCCTCTCCTCTGAAGGTAAGCTCAGCTCTCTGCTCTCCTCTGCTCTCCTCTCCTCTGAAGGTAAGCTCAGCTCTCCTCTGCTCTCCTCTCCTCTGAAGGTAAGCTCAGCTCTCCTCTGCTCTCCTCTCCTCTGAAGGTAAGCTCAGCTCTCCTCTGCTCTCCTCTCCTCTGAAGGTAAGCTCAGCTCTCCTCTGCTCTCCTCTCCTCTGAAGGTAAGCTCAGCTCTCCTCTGCTCTCCTCTGCTCTCCTCTCCTCTGAAGGTAAGCTCAGCTCTCCTCTGCTCTCCTCTGCTCTCCTCTCCTCTGAAGGTAAGCTCAGCTCTCCTCTGCTCTCCTCTCCTCTGAAGGTAAGCTCAGCTCTCCTCAGCTCTCCTCTCCTCTGAAGGTAAGCTCAGCTCTCCTCTGCTCTCCTCTCCTCTGAAGGTAAGCTCAGCTCTCCTCTGCTCTCCTCTCCTCTGAAGGTAAGCTCAGCTCTCCTCTGCTCTCCTCTGCTCTCCTCTCCTCTGAAGGTAAGCTCAGCTCTCCTCTGCTCTCCTCTGCTCTCCTCTCCTCTGAAGGTAAGCTCAGCTCTCCTCTGCTCTCCTCTCCTCTGAAGGTAAGCTCAGCTCTCCTCTGCTCTCCTCTCCTCTGAAGGTAAGCTCAGCTCTCCTCTGCTCTCCTCTCCTCTGAAGGTAAGCTCAGCTCTCCTCAGCTCTCCTCTGCTCTCCTCTCCTCTGAAGGTAAGCTCAGCTCTCCTCTGCTCTCCTCTCCTCTGAAGGTAAGCTCAGCTCTCCTCTGCTCTCCTCTCCTCTGAAGGTAAGCTCAGCTCTCCTCTGCTCTCCTCTCCTCTGAAGGTAAGCTCAGCTCTCCTCTGCTCTCCTCTCCTCTGAAGGTAAGCTCAGCTCTCCTCAGCTCTCCTCTGCTCTCCTCTCCTCTGAAGGTAAGCTCAGCTCTCCTCTGCTCTCCTCTCCTCTGAAGGTAAGCTCAGCTCTCCTCTGCTCTCCTCTGCTCTCCTCTCCTCTGAAGGTAAGCTCAGCTCTCCTCTGCTCTCCTCTCCTCTGAAGGTAAGCTCAGCTCTCCTCTGCTCTCCTCTCCTCTGAAGGTAAGCTCAGCTCTCTGCTCTCCTCTGCTCTCCTCTCCTCTGAAGGTAAGCTCAGCTCTCCTCTGCTCTCCTCTCCTCTGAAGGTAAGCTCAGCTCTCCTCTGCTCTCCTCTGCTCTCCTCTCCTCTGAAGGTAAGCTCAGCTCTCCTCTGCTCTCCTCTCCTCTGAAGGTAAGCTCAGCTCTCTGCTCTCCTCTGCTCTCCTCTCCTCTGAAGGTAAGCTCAGCTCTCCTCTGCTCTCCTCTCCTCTGAAGGTAAGCTCAGCTCTCCTCTGCTCTCCTCTCCTCTGAAGGTAAGCTCAGCTCTCCTCAGCTCTCCTCTCCTCTGAAGGTAAGCTCAGCTCTCTGCTCTCCTCTGCTCTCCTCTCCTCTGAAGGTAAGCTCAGCTCTCTGCTCTCCTCTGCTCTCCTCTCCTCTGAAGGTAAGCTCAGCTCTCCTCTGCTCTCCTCTCCTCTGAAGGTAAGCTCAGCTCTCCTCTGCTCTCCTCTCCTCTGAAGGTAAGCTCAGCTCTCCTCTGCTCTCCTCTCCTCTGAAGGTAAGCTCAGCTCTCCTCTGCTCTCCTCTCCTCTGAAGGTAAGCTCAGCTCTCCTCTGCTCTCCTCTGCTCTCCTCTCCTCTGAAGGTAAGCTCAGCTCTCCTCTGCTCTCCTCTCCTCTGAAGGTAAGCTCAGCTCTCCTCTGCTCTCCTCTCCTCTGAAGGTAAGCTCAGCTCTCCTCTGCTCTCCTCTCCTCTGAAGGTAAGCTCAGCTCTCCTCTGCTCTCCTCTCCTCTGAAGGTAAGCTCAGCTCTCCTCTGCTCTCCTCTCCTCTGAAGGTAAGCTCAGCTCTCCTCTGCTCTCCTCTCCTCTGAAGGTAAGCTCAGCTCTCCTCTGCTCTCCTCTCCTCTGAAGGTAAGCTCAGCTCTCTGCTCTCCTCTGCTCTCCTCTCCTCTGAAGGTAAGCTCAGCTCTCCTCTGCTCTTCTCTCCTCTGAAGGTAAGCTCAGCTCTCCTCTGCTCTCCTCTGCTCTCCTCTCCTCTCCTCTCCTCTGAAGGTAAGCTCAGCTCTCCTCTGCTCTCCTCTGCTCTCCTCTCCTCTGAAGGTAAGCTCAGCTCTCCTCTGCTCTCCTCTGCTCTCCTCTCCTCTGAAGGTAAGCTCAGCTCTCCTCTGCTCTCCTCTGCTCTCCTCTCCTCTGAAGGTAAGCTCAGCTCTCCTCTGCTCTCCTCTCCTCTGAAGGTAAGCTCAGCTCTCCTCTCCTCTGTTTTTATATCTTTTCTTGTCTTTCTGGTTTATATTATTGTTACCCTATGGCCGGGTCATGTGACTGATTCGCAGATGTGACGCGTTTCGGGTCAGGGTCACATTCACCTATAAAGTGACTTCGCCGTCTCCATTCCCTTATATTGTGACTGTCCCCTAAAGTCGTCCTACAGTTGTATTGTCATGTGACATTGTTATTCGGGGGTCCCCCATAATCCGCCCATCACGGGGTCACCTACAGACCGCTCTGGGCCATGTCTTCCCTTAGGGAGCCTTCACACGGAGTAAACGCGCGTGTATTTTTGCAAAATTGACTTCAGTGACATCTTACAGGCGTATTCTTATACGTGGAAAAAATATCATTGAAGTCTATGGAAGTCTTATTTTTTACACGTGTATTTTGCAAAAATACACGCGCGTTTACTCCGTGTGAAGGCTCCCTAAGGGCTGTGTTCACACAGAGTTTTTTGGTCAGGAATCCCCCTCAAAATCCTCCTCCAAAAACGCCTCACCATACAGTCCTATGGAAGCTGATTTTTTTTTTTTTTCCACTAGCAGAAAAAAAGAAGCGACAGGTCTATTCTTCAGGCGTTTTCCACGAAAAATTCAATGCAAGTCAATGGGAGGCAGAAAAAACGCATTTCCTGAGGCGGATTTTCCGCCTCCCATTGACTTGCATTGATTTTTTTCAGGTGGAAAACGCTTCAAAAAACGCTTCAGAAATTCCTGAGTGGATTTTTCCTGACCAAATTCCCAACCAAAAACTTCCATGTGAACGCAGCCTGTGCATCACATGACCACAGACCGTACATCACATGACCACACACCATGCATCATATGACCACAGACCGTACATCACATGACCATAGACCGTACATCACATGACCACTGACCATACATCACATGTACAGTCTGTGGTCATGTGATGTACGGTCTGTGGTCATGTGATGAACAGCCAGTGGTCATGTGATGTACGGTCTGTAGTCATGTGATGTGCGGTCTGTGGTCATGTGATGAACAGCCAGTGGTCATGTGATGTACAGTCTGTGGTCATGTGATGTACGGTCTGTGGTCATGTGATGAACAGCCAGTGGTCATGTGATGTACGGTCTGTAGTCATGTGATGAACGGCCCGTGGTCATGTGATGTATGGGCTATGGTCATGTGATGTACGTTCTGTGGTCATGTGATGTACGTTCTGTGGTCATGTGATGCACGGTCCATGGTCATGTGATGCACAGTCCATAGTCATTTTTATCCACTGACAGTCAGCAGAATGAGTGACAACAAGCAGAGATCTAGAAAACTGAGTAACTGATACAGAAAGTCCCCCCCCCCCCCCCGCCCTTATAGATCTCTATGGTGCTACTAGTTCACGTCATTAGACCCACGGCCGGGACCTGTGAATCCAGCCTGAGCTCCAGCTGTGAGTCATTCAAGAGAACCCCTTTAAAAAAACCTATCCGCCAGGCAGTCAGGTGATCTGCAGGGGTCCCTGCCTTGGCAATACCAAACTAGTGATTTATCTAGGGGAATCCGTGACTTAGCAGGCAGCAGTTACTGCAGGATTTATATACAGTAATTCATGGCGGCCATTCACAATACAAAGGTGGAGGAAGTCTTTAAGAGTAGGCGCTAGTTTGCCTTGATTTATAGGGTGGACGCCCTCTATGATGTTCTTATGTAACAATAGGGCACATAGACAACCCTCTTAAAGGGGTTTTCTCATCTCCCTGTTTCATCAGTGTTACCTGCTGTCATAGCTGCCTCCCCCCAGCTTGCTGTACAGCACACAGTGAAATATCACAACACTTATTATGATTCCTAGAAATCGAATATAAATGCTAATCAAATAATATGCAGATGCTTGTACACAATGGACTCAGTGTTATCTGTGTGTTTACATAGAGACATAGCAGACTCGGCTTTATCAGCAAACTGCAATTAGCTGAACTGATTGTTCTGCCGGCAGAGCGGTGAGTGACATCACTTGTCCTATCACACAGGTCCAGCTCCTTGGTAACGCTGTGTAAACAATGGGAGGAATAATTTCACATAGCAGGCAAACAAAGCAGCATTGCAAAAGCATTATATCTAGGAAAAGTCTTCAATTTACATTAGCTACCAGTATAGATCGGATCCTTGAGATGGGACAACCCCCTATAAGACGCCTGTAACAAAAGAAAAGTGTCTTCTCTTATCCCGCAATGTATTTCTGCACACATGCACGTATATGACATCATATACAAGTGCTGTCAGATTTTAACATCCATTTCATATACAAGACCTTTTTTTATATAAAATTTTGCTGCATATTTTATTTTAATCCTAATTCTTCATCTGTCATGTCTTCACTGGAGCAGAACAGCGCTGTTAAAGCAGCAGTATATCAAGCAGAGGTATACGGCATGTAAAGACTTTCTGGGAAAGCTGTGTGTCATCAGTATGGAAGCTGTTTCAGCTTTATCATACTCCTGAATGGCAAGTAAGCCTTGTAGTGATATACTCTCCAGAACACTGCGGCCTCTTCTCTGAATACTAAGCACAGCGCCTTACATATCATAGTGGCTGTGTTTGGTATTGCAGCTCTTCACCGTCAGAAGGGCGTTTATGACAGTCGGGAACGCCCTTCCTCACTGAATTCAGCGCACTGTCGGCATTCTAGCGGTCTATTAAAGCGCATGTGTCGCAGGTGGTGAAAGGTCCTCTTTACAGAGCAGGCGCTCTCATCTCTGCTCCTCTATTTATTCGCTGTTGTCTCCTCCTTTGTACCTTCTCTGTTTGTTGTCTTGTGTTATTGTGTTGTTGTTTCGGTTGTGTGATGTTACGTTGGGTCGGCTTTAGCACATGGTTTGGCGAGACGTGCGGATATTTTGGGTAAACCGTCTAATTGTTATAACCAGATGGCGGGATTTAGAGGATCCTACAATGTGTCTGTGCCAGAAGCCACACAAAGAGCTTGTCCTCCTATTCATTCCCGATATTGTTTCTGTACTAAGTTGTTTTCCTGCCAAGTGCGGTGTGGGTGTTTCGCTCGGTTCGGTTTCAGCCTGGCTTACGGTCTGGATAGATTTGTTTGCAGTAATTGCTGGTTGGTCGGCTGCTCGCACTAGACGCCATTGTTTTATATCTGTTATTACTATTATTATCATCTTTATTTTCACTGGTTTTGATAAAAGCCGCTTTTAGTTGTGGCTTGTGCTCGGACCCTAGACTGCAGCTTTTAGGTCAGATTTACACAAGGATGGTGGGGCAGATTTACTAATAGTGTCTGAGTTTTAGGCAGTGCACCTTTAGACTACAGAGACTTACGCTAGGTTCACACTAGCCTTAGGGTTTCCATTCTTGGGGACCTGAGAAACAGAAAGCTAATCCGCTTAGACCCTGTATAAGGCTTCAAAAAGCCCTAGTGGAGTGTGAAACGTGCGTTGCCTGGTTTATTATTGTATCACTCTCTCCCTTAATCTTGTTTTTACCTATGTTGAAATAAAGGACTTATTTTTATGAAAAAGACACCCTGGCTCAGTGCCCCCGCTCTATTTTTCCTATTCTTTGTTGCTTTTCTCCTCATTTTTTATGTGGGTTTGGGAACGAAAACTCAGGCGCAGGGGTGACCGTGGCCTTAAGTTGCATCATTTTTCATTTTTAATCACTGATCACACATGGATCACATAATCACTGATCACACGTGGATCACATAATCACTGATAACACATGGATCACATAATCACTGACCACACATGGATCATATAATCACTGATCACACATGGATCACATAATCACTAATCACACATGGATCACATAATCACTGATCACATATGGATCACATAATCACTGATCACACATAGATCACATAATCACTAATCACACATGGATCACATAATCACTGATCACACGTGGATCACATAATCACTGATAACACATGGATCACATAATCACTGATCACATATGGATCACATAATCACTGATCACACATGGATCACATAATCACTGATCACATAATCACTGATCACATATGGATCACATAATCACTGATCACACATGGATCACATAATCACTGATCACACATGGATCACATAATCACTGATCACATAATCACTGATCACACATGGATTACATAATCACTGATCACACATGGATCACATAATCACTGATCACACATGGATCACATAATCACTAATCACACATGGATCACATAATCACTAATCACACATGGATCACATAATCACTGATCACACATGGATCACATAATCACTAATCACACATGGATCACATAATCACTAATCACACATGGATGACATAATCACTGATCACACATGGATCACATAATCACTGATCACATAATCACACATGGATCACATGATCACTGATCACACATGGATTACATAATCACTGATCACACATGGATCACATAATCACTAATCACACATGGATCACATAATCACTGATCACACATGGATCACATAATCACTAATCACACATGGATCACATAATCACTAATCACACATGGATGACATAATCACTGATCACACGTGGATCACATAATCACTAATCTCACATGGATGACATAATCACTGATCACACATGGATCACATAATCACATAATCACACATGGATCACATAATCACTGATCACACATGGATCACATAATCACTGATCACACATGGATTACATAATCACTGATCACACATAGATCACATAATCACTGATCACACGTGGCTCGCATAATCACTGATCACACGTGGATCACATAATCACTGATCACACATGGATCACATAATCACATAATCACACATGGATCACATAATCACTGATCACACATGGATCACATAATCACTGATCACACATGGATTACATAATCACTGATCACACATAGATCACATAATCACTGATCACACGTGGCTCGCATAATCACTGATCACACGTGGATCACATAATCACTGATCACACATGGATCACATAATCACATAATCACACATGGATCACATAATCACTGATCACACATGGATGACATAATCACTGATCACACATGAATCACATAATCACACATGGATCACATAATCACTGATCACACATGGATGACATAATCACTGATCACACATGGATCACATAATCACATAATCACACATGGATCACATAATCACTGATCACACATGGATCACATAATCACTGATCACACATGGATCACATAATCACTGATCACACATGGATCACATAATCACTAATCACACATGGATCACATAATCACTGATCACACATGGATTACATAATCACTGATCACACATAGATCACATAATCACTGATCACACGTGGCTCGCATAATCACTGATCACACGTGGATCACATAATCACTGATCACACATGGATCACATAATCACTGATCACACGTGGCTCGCATAATCACTGATCACACGTGGATCACATAATCACTGATCACACATGGATCACATAATCACTAATCACACATGGATCACATAATCACACATGGATCACATAATCACTGATCACACATGGATCACATAATCACTGATCACACATGGATCACATGATCACTGACCACACATGGATCACATAATCACTGATTCCACATGGATCACATAATCACTGATTCCACATGGATCACATAATCACTGATTCCACATGGATCACATAATCACTGATCACACATGGATCACATAATCACTGATCACACATGGATCACATACGGTAATCACTGATCACACATGGATCACATAATCACTAATCACATAATCACTGATCACACATGGATCACATAATCACTGATCACACATGGATCACATAATCACTGATCACAGGTGGATCACATAATCACTGATCACACATGGATCACATAATCACTAATCACACATGGATCACATAATCACTGATCACACGTGGATCACATAATCACTGATCACACATGGATCACATAATCACTGATCACACGTGGATCACATAATCACTGATCACACATGGATCACATAATCACTGATCACACGTGGATCACATAATCACTGATCACACATGGATCACATAATCACTGATCACACGTGGATCACACATTTGACGTTCCTGGTTTCGATGTAGTCGGACGTTCCCTGCAGATTTCGTCTGATAACCTTTTAGAATGATCATTACGATGAGAAGATAAGACGAAAGGACAAGTAAACATTCCGGGAACCCGGGGGAAATATAAGCCAGCCCTTGTCAAACATCACAGTCATCCTACAGACACCTTATAAGATAAAGGGGACTCGGCATACAAGAAGGGGCGACATCACGTCCTAGTGGTGTATACAGGCCAGCAGATATATCTGTTATACTGAGTATTGTTTATAGCCATCATCTATATGGCACTGGCTGGATAAGGAAGGGGGGGAATAAAAGGAACGCCATTAAATAAGACCTGGGGTAAGTGACGGCTCCTTGTGTGTGCTCAAGATTGTTGGGAAATTCCAGTAGTGAGGAATTGGGGAAAAAATGATCCAAGCTCGTACGAGACGGTGTTTATAGCTATTAAAGGGGAAGTCTGGGCCTGGGTCATTTTCATCTTGACTCTGCTCGATCGCTTTATCCTCCATATAGGGGCGGGGGGTGACAACTTGTCCAAGCACTATTTTTGAATGTTGCCCCCCCCCCCCCCCACATACAGTATATAGCAGGTTTTATTGCATGTTCTGTCTGACAAGTGTAATATTCTCAGTATAATAGAGCGTGACTTATAATGGGGGATTGTTTAGTGGTTCCTTATAGGTTACAATGTGAACATGGCTTTACAGCTATAGTATTACCGTCCATGTAATGGGATTCTTTCTATAGTAAGGCCAAGTGTTCCTGCTGTTCATTCATTTTATATGCAAATTGTGTAATCCTGAATACCGGGAAATTCTTCCATCTATGTAATGAATTTATTCTATACAATTCTATTGCCGCTTTTCTATCTATACGTAACGTATACATATCTATATTTATAAGTTGTGGTGACTGAGATCTGACAGGTTCTTTGTATAGATAAAGACGTTTCATTTCCACTGAACCCTTTTATTTGTATACACTGTGGGTATATAGGATGGGGCCTGAGAAGCCGCCCATTACACCCACACCCTATAGATTGTGTTGTCAGACATTATCACAGGTATTCACAGACTATTCCAAACGCTTTAAATCCTTTTCTTCTCCCAAATGTTCTCAACTTATCTCGCCTACCGAAATGATAATTCTGTTTACAACGTCCCGTGGAGATTGATTTTGAGACATTAGCGCAGCAGTATTATCCCCGGGGCATTGTAAAAGCAACTACAATAATGAAATAGGTAGAAAATGCTGAATGGACAAGAAACGCTGTAAACATGGATCAGCCTGGGAGATAAATAAGGATGGAAATGGAAAAATCTGCGGGAATGAACATTACTCGTCCTTGTAAAAGTTTAATGGAGGCTTCTCTGTGACCAGACTGCTGGGTTCTGTGAATAATCGTCCTCTACACCTAGACCAGTGACAGAGACAAGGGGACGTCCTCTACACCTAGACCGGTGACAGCGACAAGGGGACGTCCTCTACACCTAGACCAGTGACAGGGGGACGTCCTCTACACCTAGACCAGTGACAGTGACAAGGGGACGTCCTCTACACCTAGACCAGTGACAGTGACAAGGGGACGTCCTCTACACCTAGACCAGTGACAGTGACAAGGGGACGTCCTCTACACCTAGACCGGTGACAGTGACAAGGGGACGTCCTCTACACCTAGACCAGTGACAGTGACAAGGGGACGTCTTCTACACCTAGACCAGTGACAGGGGGACGTCCTCTACACCTAGACCAGTGACAGTGACAAGGGGACGTCCTCTACACCTAGACCAGTGACAGTGACAAGGGGACGTCCTCTACACCTAGACCAGTGACAGTGACAAGGGGACGTCCTCTACACCTAGACCAGTGACAGTGACAAGGGGACGTCCTCTACACCTAGACCGGTGACAGCGACAAGGGGACGTCCTCTACACCTAGACCAGTGACAGGGGGACGTCCTCTACACCTAGACCAGTGACAGTGACAAGGGGACGTCCTCTACACCTAGACCAGTGACAGTGACAAGGGGACGTCCTCTACACCTAGACCGGTGACAGTGACAAGGGGACGTCCTCTACACCTAGACCAGTGACAGTGACAAGGGGACGTCCTCTACACCTAGACCAGTGACAGTGACAAGGGGACGTCCTCTACATCTAGACCGGTGACAGCGACAAGGGGACGTCCTCTACACCTAGACCAGTGACAGGGGGACGTCCTCTACACCTAGACCGGTGACAGTGACAAGGGGACGTCCTCTACACCTAGACCAGTGACAGTGACAAGGGGACGTCCTCTACACCTAGACCGGTGACAGTGACAGGGGGACGTCCTCTACACCTAGACCAGTGACAGTGACAAGGGGACGTCCTCTACACCTAGGCCAGTGACAAGGGGACGTCCTCTACACCTAGACCGGTGACAAGGGGACGTCCTCTACACCTAGACCAGTGACAAGGGGACGTCCTCTACACCTAGACCAGTGACAAGGGGACGTCCTCTACACCTAGACCAGTGACAAGGGGACGTCCTCTACACCTAGACCGGTGACAAGGGGACGTCCTCTACACCTAGACCAGTGACAAGGGGACGTCCTCTACACCTAGACCGGTGACAGTGACAAGGAGACGTCCTCTACACCTAGACCAGTGACAAGGGGACGTCCTCTACACCTAGACCAGTGACAAGGGGACGTCCTCTACACCTAGACTGGTGACAGTGACAAGGGGACGTCCTCTACACCTAGACCAGTGACAGTGACAAGGGGACGTCCTCTACACCTAGACCAGTGACAGTGACAAGGGGACGTCCTCTACACCTAGACCAGTGACAGTGACAAGGGGTCGTCTTCTACACTTAGACCAGTGACAAGGGGACATCCTCTACACCTAGACCGGTGACAAGGGGACGTCCTCTACACCTAGACCGGTGACAGTGACAAGGGGGCGTCCTCTACACCTAGACCAGTGACAGTGACAAGGGAACGTCCTCTACACCTGTGACAGTGACAAGGGGACATCCTCTACACCTAGACCAGTGACAAGGGGACGTCCTCTACACCTAGACCAGTGACAGTGACAAGGGGACGTCCTCTACACCTAGACCGGTGACAGTGACAAGGGGACATCCTCTACACCTAGACCAGTGACAAGGGGACGTCCTCTACACCTAGACCAGTGACAGTGACAAGGGGACGTCCTCTACACCTAGACCGGTGACAGTGACAAGGGGACATCCTCTACACCTAGACCAGTGACAAGGGGACGTCCTCTACACCTAGACCAGTGACAAGGGGACGTCCTCTACACCTAGACTGGTGACAGTGACAAGGGGACGTCCTCTACACCTAGACCAGTGACAGTGACAAGGGGACGTCCTCTACACCTAGACCAGTGACAGTGACAAGGGGACGTCATCTACACCTAGACCAGTGACAGTGACAAGGGGTCGTCTTCTACACTTAGACCAGTGACAAGGGGACATCCTCTACACCTAGACCGGTGACAAGGGGACATCCTCTACACCTAGACCGGTGACAAGGGGACGTCCTCTACACCTAGACCAGTGACAGTGACAAGGGGGCGTCCTTTACACCTAGACCAGTGACAGTGACAAGGGAACGTCCTCTACACCTGTGACAGTGACAAGGGGACATCCTCTACACCTAGACCAGTGACAGTGACAAGGAGACGTCCTCTACACCTAGACCGGTGACAAGGGGACGTCCTCTACACCTAGACCAGTGACAGTGACAAGGAGACGTCCTCTACACCTAGACCAGTGACAGTGACAAGGAGACGTCCTCTACACCTAGACCGGTGACAAGGGGACGTCCTCTACACCTGTGACAGTGACAAGGGGACATCCTCTACACCTAGACCGGTGACAAGGGAACGTCCTCTACACCTAGACCTGTGACAGTGACAAGGGGACGTCCTCTACACCTAGACCGGTGACAGTGACAAGGGGACGTCCTCTACACCTAGACCGGTGACAGTGACAAGGGGACGTCCTCTACACCTAGACCAGTGACAAGGGGACATCCTCTACACCTAGACCAGTGACAGTGACAAGGGAACGTCCTCTACACCTAGACCGGTGACAGTGACAAGGGGACGTCCTCTACACCTAGACCGGTGACAGTGACAAGGGGACGTCCTCTACACCTAGACCAGTGACAGTGACAAGGGGACGTCCTCTACACCTAGACCGGTGACAGTGACAAGGGGACGTCCTCTACACCTAGACCGGTGACAGTGACAAGGGGACGTCCTCTATACCTAGACCGGTGACAGTGACAAGGGGACGTCCTCTACACCTAGACCGGTGACAGTGACAAGGGGACGTCCTCTACACCTAGACCGGTGACAGTGACAAGGGGACGTCCTCTACACCTAGACCAGTGACAAGGGGACGTCCTCTACACCTAGACCAGTGACAGTGACAAGGGGGCGTCCTCTACACCTAGACCGGGGACAGTGACAAGGGGACGTCCTCTACACCTAGACCAGTGACAGTGACAAGGGGACGTCCTCTATACCTAGACCGGTGACAGTGACAAGGGGACGTCCTCTACACCTAGACCGGTGACAGTGACAAGGGGACGTCCTCTACACCTAGACCGGTGACAGTGACAAGGGGGCGTCCTCTACACCTAGACCGGTGACAGTGACAAGGGGGCGTCCTCTACACCTAGACCGGTGACAGTGACAAGGGGGCGTCCTCTACACCTAGACCGGTGACAGTGACAAGGGGACGTCCTCTACACCTAGACCGGTGACAGTGACAAGGGGGCGTCCTCTACACCTAGACCGGTGACAGTGATAGCCCCATTAATATTCCTTCCTTTAGGTAACAATAGAGAGTTTTCTTCCTTCTGTCCTCAATGACAACCAGCGCCCCCACGTGAGCAGCATCAGTGTCACGTCCAGTCTTGGTCATCACGTGGCACATTCTGGTCAGTGCTGAAGCTCGGGCATATCGGCGCACGCGTCGGCTGTTCTTCCACTTGCCCACTGTAGTGGCTGACATTTTTGTTACTCCATCTCTATCTTTTTACTCAATTCAGAGAAGATATAATGTCAAAATGTGATTGATCAGATCCAAACAGATCAGTCATAACCTGAAGCTTCCTGGAAATGTGAACAGAGTCTTACATTAAAAAGCAAAAAAGTAAGTTAGACGTTCATCTCTTAATGGCTGAAGTAAGGTAGCTGGAGATGCAGGAGATTATTTAAGGTGCACTTAAATAATCGCTCATTAGACGCGCCGTACACAATTATTACACCGTCACACAATGATCGTGTCGTCATGGTAACACATCGTCTTCTCCTTTTCAAAATATTATCCGGCAGGTCTGAGAAAAGTGATTCTTAATGGAGAAGAATTATGGATTTGTCTTCTGGCGACAGTCTCCGGGGTGGATGGAAATCCAGGCTTGGTATCTTATTGAGGCCATATCCGAGTCATGTCATGTCAGGCTTGTACTAGACTCGCCTCACTTGCCTGGAGTCTTATCTCGCTGCCAGAAGACCCCTCATTGCCACAAACCAATTTACAACAAGATCCGGGGTCAACGTAGAGAAACATGGGCCCCGCGGTAAAAGCAAATGAAGCCCCTCCTGGTGCCGGGTCATGTCCTCCCGCTATCGGAAGACCGGCTACTCCATTGCAGAGACTCGTGACCCCGGGGCTGGTTTTCTTTTTCCTGTTCACACTATCCATCAACAAATATTAAGATGCAGCCAGATTTGGGCCCGTCTCCTTTATATTATATGTACAGCCTTGAAAAAGTCGTGACATTGCAGAAAGCCTGCTATTAAAGCTGCAGATTTTACTGCGTTTTTCTCCTTTTTGCTCAAACCATTTCTGGCTTTGGCTAAAAAACCCCCCCAAAACACAACAAAATTTGCAATAAAAAAGAAGCTTTTCCGCAATGTGGGGCCTGAGCCTTAAAGAGGACTTGTCACTAGATCTGAAAAGCCTAATGACATCCATCATCTGATCACGCTGTCGCCCTGAGCATTTCATAGTTTTGTTTACCCAAATCTGTTCAGCTTTTCCAAAGATATTAGGCCTTTTTATTGTTGCTGTAAATTAGAACATACTAGACAAGTGGATAGTAACACCGCGTGACATACAGGTGGTCCCGCCCCCAGAGAAACCACAGTGTTACCGCCTACTTGGCTAAGTAGACACTAATTTGTATCAATACTGAAAGGGCTTATATCTTTGGAATGGCTGAACAGATTTGGATACAAAGCATCAATATAGTCATGGTGATGCCGATCAGATGATGGATGTCATTGGGATTATCACACTGGTGACAACTCTGAGCATTACCCAAAAGTAGTGACCCCTAGAGGACATCTTGCTCATTGCGTCTCTGCATTTTATTAATTCCATCTATATACTGTACATTAGTATACGCTCCTCAGGAGTCAGGGCAGATCTGCAGGGCGGATGGTTTATTTAGTAACACCGCTATATCTGCCTTCTGTATGAGTCACATCTGTACCTGGAAAGCAATGAGCAATGTGCGTCCTCATGTCTACACAAGCAGTAAATTGGGATGTGAGTGAATTCCCTGGTGCAGCAGTTGCTGAGATCAGATCTGGGGGGACTGAGGGGTAAATGGCAGCGCCGCCTGCAGTCAGTAAGAAGACCTGGGGCCCCTTCAGCTATCTGAGTCCTATTATAGGGCCTGTGAGTCTGCAGTCCATGTGCGTTGTGTACACGGGACATCTGCATTGCTGTCTTGCTCTTGTTCTAGACTATGGATATGGTTATAGTAGGATTATATACTGTATATTGTGATTCTATTGCTTTCTGTTCATAACAAGCTAGAAAAGTTTTTTAAGAAGTCATTCTTCCGCTTTGGCTCCTGTCCTGGTCACTGTGTCGGTCCCCTGAGGGTCTCTGCCCCCCTGGTCCTTCTTAATACATAAGAACAGACCACCCAGCTAATATGGTGGTCTCTCCCTAATATGGTGGTCTAATATGGTGGTCTAATATGGTGGTCTCTCCCTAAGGAGTGACAATATCCCCCGCACCCAGCTAATAGTGACTGTAATGGTGGCTTTTCCATTATTTCACAAGGGACCTGGAGCCGTAATCCCGACCACTGCAGGCAGCTGGACTGGGCCAATAGGTCAGGTTTCTTTTTATCTGTATCATGACCATATGTGATGGGAACGTATGTAGATACATAGAGATACCCGTGCAATAAGGCCGGGGACAGGACTGAACAATGAGACAGTGACATTGATGGCGTCTCCTCATACAATAGGTGGTGATGAATTTGGACAAATGCTAGGCCTATATTCTTTAGCGTTTCTTGTGTGTAGGTGTCACGGGTTTATCTGTAGGTGACATGTCATTGCTCAGAGCCGCCGGCCATGGGATTGTCATTGAATGTGTCCTGTATTGTCTTTCTGCCATCAGACAATGAATCTTCTCCGTCCGTCTCTGTAATTGCAATCTACCATTGTCTTAGCAGAGCCGCACAATTCCCACAACAGACATTCCCATTAAGAAATTGCTGAAAACAAATACATTGATTTATAAGGAGAATTCATTCCCTGCCTGGAGTCTTTATTAAACGTATATCTCAAGTAAATGTTAATGTTCTTCTGAGTAAACCGAGCAAGTGGTAAGACGAGATCCTGGAGATTTATCTACTTGTACTGTTGTGGGGATACCAAAGCTGCCCCCAAGACCTGCGCCCCTGCCGTCCCCCTCCCCCTTCATGCAATTTAGCCACTTCAGGACCAGCCACGGTTTTGAGGGCCATAACATTTTTTTTTTTCCATTTGTTTTATTGAGATCATTTTCGTGTCTTTTTCGGTGATAAATGCGGCTTCTTTTTATGTTGTTTCATTTTTGCTTCTTTATTTCAATGTCTGAGAAGATGTAAAGAAAGAAGGAGGGAGAATCTGTTTTTTCCTTATGGTATTTTTCGGTTATTGTGTGGCTGAGGGCAGGGCCAGAACCTGTGACGGGGTGCGGTAGGTCCCATCTTTGGGGGTATTTTTACTTCATATTTATTGTGGTTTTCTTTTTGTGCACATGGGAGCCACATCCACAGGGAACCAAGATGGCGCCTCTGACTCTTCTAGGTCAGGGAGACGACACGACCATCTTGGATCTCTGTTGACGTGTGATTACCTCGGGTACAGAGGAGGCGTCACTGTGGGGGCTACGGTTATCCCTGTAGGGGGGTGACATCTTGTCCTGACATTGGCGAGTCTGTTACGTCACATAGAAGCTGAGCTCAAGATTTCTTTCACATTTCTTATAAACTCACTTTGTTTTTTCGTCCTAGGCCATGATATATTGTTGAGGTTTTGTGAATCCGTATATATATATATACTTTGATAAGCTTTTGACGTGTCCATTGGATTGACTAAAACTTGGTGAATACATGAAAGGGAGGCGAATCTAAATAACGGCTCTCAGAGAGCGGCGACTTGCCAATATCTCCGGAGTGAGAGGAGAAATAAATTTCCTCAGGTCTGATAACGCCGCCGTCTATCCCGTTACCCCCTCTGATATATACCGTACATGTAATTTGTCTCTGTTGTATGATACGCATACAGGGAAGATTGATTATATACTTCAGACACAATGCCGCACTTGTTGGCCGCCTGCACACTGCGCATTTCCCAACAGTCCTGTCTGTCCATATGTGAGAGCCATTTCCTCCATTACGGTTTTATATTTCTCACCTATTTTCGCTTTGTTTTGGCGGAGTGTTCTTGTATATCCTAAGTTTCTCTTCAGCTTGAGGTCTTGGACTGCGGCCATTACATTTCCTTGTAAGCTATTTGTCTCAATGAAGATGCCGCCGTATCGGTGAAGGCTGAGGAGCCAGGTATGTTCCTCCAGGAATTGTATGTAACTAAGGGATTGTTCACACAACCTCGCAAAACAGACTCTTGTAACAAAGTCTATCGCACATCCGCTGTAACAACACATTAAATCCGCCGTGTCTATTCACATGTCCGTTTATTTGATGATCAATTTTTCACAGCCTTCAACAAAATGGTTTTTGGGTGCAGTAGGTGCTGGGGAGGGGGAGGGGGTGTTTTTGGTGTCTGTCTGCCCCTTCCCTGAGCTTGAGGACTGAGTTTTTTTCCCCCACTTGGAGTTCAGTCTGGCTGACTATAGGGGATCTGCAGTGCTCCTATTAACCCCTTCCCGAGGGAACAGGAGCACTGCAGACCCCCTATATTCAGTAGACACAGGGAGACCTCATGACCTTTTTTTCCCCACTATTTTATGGGAGATTCTATACATTACTATTGTGGCTAGTCGTAGGCACTCCCCTCCAAAAAAAAAAAAAAAAAAAATTAAGTACGAAAACTGTGCTTAAAATTTTGGCTATACTCGAGTATATACGGTAAATAGTTTCCTGTGAACAGGCCCATAAGTCATGGGTTCTATATGGTCACATGACGGGAATTTCAAAAACCGCCGTCGTATTGCCATCATTCACTGCCGTTCAGTTGCACGTGTGCACAACTATTGTGGTTGCCAAGTAATGGTCTTGTCAATGAGGTCACGGTGAGGCGAGAGCTGGGGCATAGAACCCGGGAGGGGTTATCCTAGAGATGAGTTTGGGTCTTCAGAGATGGGGCTTGCATCGGTCAGATATTTATAACATATCCTGTGTACATGCCATAGATGTCTTTAATGGGACACCCCTTTAATGCAGACCAGTCAGGTGATTTACACTGGCCTGTCTGAGCTCAGGATATGATACAGGGAGAGGAGCTGAGCACTGTGATATATGGGGTAATATAGAGGATCCTGGCCGGACTCCTAGTAGAGAGTCCTGATGACTCCGCCCACCTCCAGTGATTGACAGCCGGTTGTGGACACGCCCATACAGGAAAAACTGCCAACCATTCAGTGTGGGATTGCTACTCCGAAATCCAAACCATATAAATGTCCAGTATATATCACTAATGTATATATGACTAGTTCAGCTTCTCTTCCTTGATCATATTCGGCTTTCCAATAGGGCTGTAGAAGACTGGAGTCATTGGGGTTAGGGGTTCGCCTACTCCGCAGCCCTGGTCATTGGAGATTGTATCATGGAATCAGATCTCCAGCCCTATAAAGATCTTAATACACTGAGATCAGAGTCTTCATTAGGTTTCCCAAGGAACAGTCCAATGTAAGGTGAATGCAGTCAGTCAGGGTACCCCAGAAAATGCCTCCGGCCCCCATGAAGCCATAATGTTATAGTTACCAGAGTCTACCCTAAAAGACTAAGCGAGAATCCCCTACAGAAGAGACGGGTCTCCCATTACTCCTATTGATCTCTATGTACTGCCGGCTGTGCGGGACAAGAGCCTGGACGTGGCCATCATCCATTTACCGTATATATCTCATGGTCGTCCATTGTCTCTTTGTTTAGCTATTCTGAACCTCGTTGTATTCTTCTGATATATTCCATGTGCAAGTGGATGATTGGGGGTGATTTAGTGAATGTTCATGTCCCAAATGGTTCACCAAGATCTTCTCTGCACTATATGACAAGTACAGAAGAGTCGATGGAGAATCTCCAGATAGTTCAGATCTTTGTATGATGTTCTTGTAGATCTTTCATCTTTGTTCTAACAAGTGTCAGATATCTTAGATCCCTTTTTTAATTGTCAGTTCTTGAAGGTCGAGGCCGTCTAGTCCTGGTGTAGCTGACAGTACAAGTCTGAGACTCGTCTAGTTCCTGGAGCTCCACCGTTCAGTCTGTTCTGCAATAATATATTAAACTCACTTTTTTGCTGCTGTTTTTTCTACTATCAGAATCAAAACTGTGAAGTCTATCAAATTTCTTTAGACGTTCCAGAAGATCAGACGTTTTCTGCGTCTTTCTTTTGACAATCTGTGCCTGGCTATAAGGCTGGTTTCACATTGGATTTTGCACTACATACGGTATACATAGGGAGGATTTACAGCGGTATACTTGTGACTGATGCCGCTGCATAGGCTTCCATGTTACCCCTTAATCATTAGTCATTTTTTGGCATTTTTGGTTGAATGGCCAGAACTTTTTTTATTTGTTGAGCTACAAAAAAAATTTCCTTCACTTTTTAATTTTTTTTTACTTTTTTACTTTTTTATTTTTTATTTACTTGCTTATTTATTTTATTAAACTGTAATTTTTATTATAAGATTTTTAAACAATATAATAAAGTAACAAAATGGGCCCTGAAATATGAGGCAAACCCAAAAATAAGAGTGTAATGTAGGAAAGATATCAGGACAAGGACACGGGGGAGGAGACCAAACCTCATGTAAGACAATAGGTATCCTAATGGGACCAAACTGCATGGAAGGCCTCCGCCTTGTGACTAAGGGAGGCGCTCATTTACTTATTACATGATACAGGGGAAATTTAATCAGTTAAATTTTTACATGGACTTTTTTTTTTTCTTCTTTATGCAGAAAAAGCACAAAAAAAACCCAAACAACTTTTTTTAAATAGATTTTTATTTGTTTAAAGTTCCACGTTAGGCCTCCACAGCACAACCATAGTGTTATATCTGCAGTACAGATCCATTCATCTCTATGGACCATATACATAAGTGCAATGTTTGCAGCCGTGTGTCTGTATTTAAAGGGATCCTATCTTTTAAAAACAATTTTTTCTCCCTAACATGTCGGAATAGCCTTAAGAAAGGCTATTCGTCTCCTACCTTTCCTTTTCTTCTCCGCGCCACCGTTTGCCTACAATCTTGTCCTCAATGAGGATGTCCCCAATGCTGCCAGAGAGCTCTCCAGCGCCGCCTCCATCTTCTTCTGCAACGAGGTCTTCACTGCGTCTTCTTACTTCTAGGCCTCAGGCCTAGGTTAAGCCGACTGCGCATGCCCACGGCCTCAAGAAAAATGGCTGCTTCCACAGTACTGTAAGAGGCCATTTTCTCGTGGCCGGCGGGCATGCGCAGTCAGCTTTGCCCAAGCCCTAGAAGGAAGAAGACGCTGCCGAAGAAGACGCGGTGAAGACCTTGTTGCAAAAGAAGATGGTGGCAGCGCTGGAGAGCTCTCTGGCAGCATTGGGGACACCCCCAGTGCTGTTTGAGCATTGGGGCCCGCCCCCAGTACTGCGAGAGAGCTCATTTGCATACCGAGAAAAACCGGGATTGCAGGCGAACAGCGGCGCGGAGAAGAAAAGGAAAGGTAGGAGACGAATAGCCTTTCTTAAGGCTATTCCGATATGTTAGGGAGAAAAAAATTGTGTTTAAAAGATAGGATCCCTTTAAGGATTATTTTATTTTATCTTAGCTTGGCCTCACTTGGTGAACAGCAGTCACAAACCACTGTGGAGATGCATTGTGTGATTTGTTTCTGCAGTGTTTTTCCCAGAAGCTCCGCAGGGTTTTCCTCTGCGGACTCTGCCTGTGCTATACCTATACATAACGCCCCTGTGTTTCCGTAGGTAGAAGTGACTTACTGAGAGTTTTGAAAACACGACTTTTCCGTTGCAGATTTTTTTTCTGCAATGGGTGGATGAGATTAGCGAGACTTCCATCCACTCTGCAGGTAATGTAAAACGTCACATGTTCGCAACGTGGGGTCCCGGCCTTAATGCAGACCTGTCACTGAAATCACACAGCCCTGTATCAGCTCAGGATGGCAGACAGGGAGAGGATTTTATTTTGTTATGTGTTAATAACTTATCCATATACATGTGGTATCGCTGTATACAGGTAATACATATGGTCAATGAGAAGGGAACACCAGACAAACAAAACCCCAAAGTGAATAGTCCAGTCATAGACCACATCCTAAATCTCCCCAGCACTTTATAAAGAATATTACGCGGTGTCATCAAAAAGTACAAGCGGACCCACAAAAATAAGTCCCCATATGACTGTGTGAATGGAAGAATCCAAGGCAGGAAGAAAAAGACGACACAAAAAATAAAGACGACATATTGGAATAATCCGTTCTTGTTTTTTTACCTAGGACATGTAATATATTAGTGAGGACTCGGATATTTGGGACTATATAATAAGATTACAGGAGATTTGGAAAATAATCTATCCTGAGACCATAAAGCCGTCCTTAATATTGAAGCCATATATAAGATACAGACGGACACTCCTTGTGCCTTTTACTTATTACTTTCATTATGTTTTTGCAGGTTATAAAGTTGTAGAATTGTAGAAACAAATCTTATTTTATTTAGTTTCATGTTCAGTGATGATTTTATTATCTGTAATAATTCCTAAAAACTTGTGAATATTGTCCTAAAAACTAAAATCCTGGTCCACACAATAACTCCGAGGCCGCACCACTATCTTAGGGCAATGTATGACTCACATCTTACCTTCACCCCCTTATATTCAATGACATCGGTGACTCAAGAATATCTCCAGAGTCTTATTAGAGTGCATCTCCCTGATTCCTTCTCATCTTCGTCATTGGGACTTCTTACTATTCCGTCTTCCCCTCTTGACTCTCCCCTCTCCGGTCTGTCCTGAGATATACAGCAAAAACTGTCCAACAGAGACCCCGGACCCTCCACCCTGCACTGGCCCCACCATCATGGCCTGATATGTAAACCCCTGCACCTCCCGACATCTCCTCCCTTATGTCGTCCTCCCTTCTTGTCCTCTACTTTCTGCCAATGACCTAAGGCGTGTGTATCTACGAGTCCATGAGAATATAGCACATACAGTACATGGATCCTATCCGTGTACCATTCATGGGAATAGCTATAGGAGGTGCAGAGGGCCCTGCAACTTGACGGGGCCCAACGATCCCTCTGTCCTATAAGATAAACCACTATTCTAAATGGTACAAGGTAGTTAGGGACACTTACAGATTTTGCATTGGTGTCCAAGAGCTTCCAGTTGCGCCTCTGATCCCGTTCCTCTCACAGACAGTATTGTTGTCCAGACCTGAATCCCATCGAGAATCTGTGGAAGGAGCTGATGCTGCTGCTCACAAACGTCTCCATCCAACCTCACTGAGCGCCAGCTGTTCTGCAAGGAGGAATGGGCGAGATTGTCAGTCTCTCCATGTGCAAAACTGATAGAGACAAACCCCGAGCGGCAACAGGGGGCGCTACAAACTATTAACGCAAGGGGCACAATCATTTTGCACGCTCAATTTTTCAGTTTTTTCTTTGTTAAAAAAGTTTAAAATCTCCAATAAATTTCGTTCCACTTCACAATCGTCTCCCACTTGTTGATTCTTCCCCCCAAAATTAAAATGTGATATCTTTATGTTTGAAGCCTGAAATGTGGCAATAGGTTGAAAATTACAAAGGGGGCGAATACTTTCGCAAGGCGCTGCATGTGATTTATACTTTGTACCCCCAGGTAATAACATTTTTGTACCTTTTTTCTGTCCCTCTGTAGTAATTGTAGTAACTTTTTTGTTTCAGTCCAGGGTGGACTCTGAGCACAACATGAGCCATTCCAGGGGATTGCCCGGATTACCTCCTTTACCTGCAGCACTGACCAGAGAACCTTCAGAGTTGTATCAGGTAAGGAAGACGCATGAAACGACTCAAGAACTCCAAATCGTATCTGGAGGATATCGTATCAGGCTGATAATATCAGTGTCTGTCGTGATCGGCCGCTCTTAGCTCATCGTCACCCAGTTTGCACAGACTTGCTGCTTATTGTTATTTTATTTTTTAACCTCTAACCTGCCCCCCTGATAGGGTTAATGTTGATGGGGGATCATTCACACAAACAATCCCATCACTGATATCAGGCGGTCCGAAATCTAGTTTGTATGTTTGGCCTTAGTCACCTGGGGATGAAGTGTAGAGTGATAGTCAGACAAACGTCTCTCCCCTATTAATAAAGCCGACATATAACGCCACAATCACTTACCAGATCTCCTGTGTCCGGGGCTTTTTGTCGCCTCCACCGCCCCGATGAACTAGTTTTGATTAATCTCCCAAGACAAACTCATCACTGCGGAATTGACTGGTCCGGCTCTGCTACATCATCAGATACATTGCAGGCAGATTCTGGCATTCTCTCATTTCCACAAAAACCTGCAAGTTTTAATCAAAGACCTCCATTGCCGTAAAGAGGCGAACGCAAGGCAGCTCTCCTGGAAATGAGTTAAGATCCTGCACTAAATTATTCATTGAGGCCGAGGAGATGATTGTTCCCCTAGTAAAGGAGAGGGAGAAGATATTGTTCCCCAGCACAACAGCACTTAGCATGGCGGCTGATGTGTATCATTAATGCATTACAGGAGCCGCTGCCAGAGACGGGACTTAATAGGCTCTGCCATCACCGAACGTCCCAGGCAGCGGCCTAGAAATGTGAGGACAGGACTGGCAGATAATCCCATAGGAGGTGCCAATAAACAGGTCTAGATAATCTGTGGGAATATGGAGACCTCCATGGACATGACTTTATTTACAAAGTTGTTTATTGCGCTGACCTTCACTTTATTAAAAGAACATTAAATGTAGAAAATACATCTAGAAATATCCCTGAGAATAAAGCGGAGCCTAAGAAATCTAAACGGTTAAAGTTACAGACAAGGTTTGGTTTTCTGACTGCATTTGTGTCATTAAAGGGATCATTAACTGATGATGGATCCGGGGGTTACAGCCTGGCTCTGATCTCTGGGTCACATGATTGGAACCAGTCCCCATCCACTACATCATCCTGCCTGTCATCCTCCCCCGTTCTCACAGGTATACCTGTGCTATGGGGGCTTGCTGACTAAAGTAAAGCCCCCAATCATGTCACCGAGGGGTCGGAACCAGACTGGAAACCCTGGGACCATCATCCAGTATCCACCGAATCAAATAGCGTAATAAGATAAGATAAGATATTCCTTTAATAGTCCCACAATGGGGAAATTTCAGTGATACAGTTTCATAGATGGTACAGTAGTATATAACAGAGAGAAACACATAGAAGCTCATGGCAGATAGAGAAATCCTAGGAATCAGCAACTAAAAAGGAAAGAAACACAGACACACTGCAGGATCATTTAGTTCTCTGTGCGGATTGATGTTAATAATAATACAGCCCGACCGTGGTTGGAGGACATGAGGAGGGGGCACAGCATGTGGATATAACAAGCAGAAATTCCTGCTCACAGCTGATAGTTCGGTATCTTACATCAGCACTATTGTCCATTAACCACAAAAAATGCCCCAAATGTCCTCATCACAAGCCCTCCTCCTCCTCCTTTCTTCTTACCAGTGTGTTCTATTGCCCCAAAGAAGTCAGAAGCCATCCAGGTATACATGGTGCCGCTCTCTGGACAAGCTTCCATAAACACATGGGTAGGTGGGTGATGGTTCCCAGGCTGTAGCAGAGTCCCACGTGTCCACAGTAATAGAAAGAAATACCAGTCAGCTGTAGCATCCTCACACATCAGCAATAGACGCCAGAAATCATCTCCTTGAAGGAAGAAGTCCACACTTCCATGTAGGTTTTCCTCCATGCCGCATGGTGTCCATGCTGTCCTTGGGGGGATGGTAACAGGCACATGTGTGCACACAGGAAACCAGCTGAACCAGGTCTTGTCATTGTCCATGCTTTACAATAGGAACAAAAGGAACAAAATACTCCACAGGGTCTTCCATTCGAATTATAGTTGCTAATTCATAGTGCTAGATTGCTTGGTTACAGGATTCTTGAAGATACAGAGAAAAAGAGTGAGAAAGGAAAGATAAAGATAAAGGTTGCTCCAAGCTTGCAGCACTGTATCAGGCAGCCAAGCCCTCAGGGGGGTGGCGCCTAAAAAAAAAAAAAAAATCTTCTGTGAAATTCTGTGCTGAAATCCACTTTTATCCCATTTATTGCCAGCTGGTCGGGAAACTGGTCAACTTCTCTTCATTATACAGGAGCCTGTCCATACATGGTGAGAAATAGTGTACAGACTACTATAGTGTACAGACTGCTACGGTATATAGACTACTATAGTGTATAGATGGCTACGGTATACAGACTACTATAGTGTACATATTACTACAGTATATAGACTACTATAGTGTATAGATGGCTACGGTATACAGACTACTATAGTGTACAGACTGCTACGGTATATAGACTACTATAGTGTATAGATGGCTACGGTATACAGACTACTATAGTGTACATATTACTACAGTATATAGACTGCTATAGTGTATAGATGGCTACGGTATACAGACTACTATAGTGTACATATTACTACAGTATACAGACTACTATAGTGTATAGATGGGCTACGGTATACAGACTACTATAGTGTACATATTACTATAGTATATAGACTACTATAGTGTATAGATGGGCTACGGTATACAGACTACTATAGTGTACATATTACTATAGTATATAGACTACTATAGTGTATAGATGGGCTACGGTATACAGACTACTATAGTGTACATATTACTATAGTATATAGACTACTATAGTGTATAGATGGGCTACGGTATACAGACTACTATAGTGTACATATTACTACAGTATATAGACTACTATAGTGTATAGATGGCTACGGTATACAGACTACTATAGTGTACATATTACTACAGTATATAGACTACTATAGTGTATAGATGGCTACGGTATACAGACTACTATAGTGTACAGACTGCTACGGTATATAGACTACTATAGTGTATAGATGGCTACGGTATACAGACTACTATAGTGTACATATTACTACAGTATATAGTCTACTATAGTGTATAGATGGCTACGGTATACAGACTACTATAGTGTACATATTACTACAGTATATAGTCTACTATAGTGTATAGATGGCTACGGTATACAGACTACTATAGTGTACATATTACTACAGTATATAGACTACTATAGTGTATAGATGGCTACGGTATACAGACTACTATAGTGTACATATTACTACAGTATATAGACTACTATAGTGTATAGATGGCTACGGTATACAGACTACTATAGTGTACATATTACTACAGTATATAGTCTACTATAGTGTATAGATGGCTACGGTATACAGACTACTATAGTGTACATATTACTACAGTATATAGTCTACTATAGTGTATAGATGGCTACGGTATACAGACTACTATAGTGTACATATTACTACAGTATATAGACTACTATAGTGTATAGATGGCTACGGTATACAGACTACTATAGTGTATAGATGGCTACGGTATACAGACTACTATAGTGTACATATTACTACAGTATATAGACTGCTATAGTGTATAGATGGCTACGGTATACAGACTACTATAGTGTACATATTACTACAGTATATAGACTGCTATAGTGTATAGATGGCTACGGTATACAGACTACTATAGTGTATAGATGGCTACGGTATACAGACTACTATAGTGTACATATTACTACAGTATATAGACTACTATAGTGTATAGATGGCTACGGTATACAGACTACTATAGTGTACATATTACTACAGTATATAGACTACTATAGTGTATAGATGGCTACGGTATACAGACTACTATAGTGTACATATTACTACAGTATATAGACTACTATAGTGTATAGATGGCTACGGTATACAGACTACTATAGTGTACATATTACTACAGTATATAGTCTACTATAGTGTATAGATGGCTACGGTATACAGACTACTATAGTGTACATATTACTACAGTATATAGACTACTATAGTGTATAGATGGCTACGGTATACAGACTACTATAGTGTACATATTACTACAGTATATAGACTACTATAGTGTATAGATGGCTACGGTATACAGACTACTATAGTGTACATATTACTACAGTATATAGACTACTATAGTGTATAGATGGCTACGGTATACAGACTACTATAGTGTACATATTACTACAGTATATAGTCTACTATAGTGTATAGATGGCTACGGTATACAGACTACTATAGTGTACATATTACTACAGTATATAGTCTACTATAGTGTATAGATGGCTACGGTATACAGACTACTATAGTGTACATATTACTACAGTATATAGACTACTATAGTGTATAGATGGCTACGGTATACAGACTACTATAGTGTATAGATGGCTACGGTATACAGACTACTATAGTGTACATATTACTACAGTATATAGACTGCTATAGTGTATAGATGGCTACGGTATACAGACTACTATAGTGTACATATTACTACAGTATATAGACTGCTATAGTGTATAGATGGCTACGGTATACAGACTACTATAGTGTACATATTACTACAGTATATAGTCTACTATAGTGTATAGATGGCTACGGTATACAGACTACTATAGTGTACATATTACTACAGTATATAGTCTACTATAGTGTATAGATGGCTACGGTATACAGACTACTATAGTGTACATATTACTACAGTATATAGACTGCTATAGTGTATAGATGGCTACGGTATACAGACTACTATAGTGTACATATTACTACAGTATATAGACTGCTATAGTGTATAGATGGCTACGGTATACAGACTACTATAGTGTATAGATGGCTACGGTATACAGACTACTATAGTGTACATATTACTACAGTATATAGACTACTATAGTGTATAGATGGCTACGGTATACAGACTACTATAGTGTACATATTACTACAGTATATAGACTACTATAGTGTATAGATGGCTACGGTATACAGACTACTATAGTGTATAGATGGCTACGGTATACAGACTACTATAGTGTACATATTACTACAGTATATAGACTGCTATAGTGTATAGATGGCTACGGTATACAGACTACTATAGTGTACATATTACTACAGTATATAGACTGCTATAGTGTATAGATGGCTACGGTATACAGACTACTATAGTGTATAGATGGCTACGGTATACAGACTACTATAGTGTACATATTACTACAGTATATAGACTACTATAGTGTATAGATGGCTACGGTATACAGACTACTATAGTGTACATATTACTACAGTATATAGACTACTATAGTGTATAGATGGCTACGGTATACAGACTACTATAGTGTACATATTACTACAGTATATAGACTACTATAGTGTATAGATGGCTACGGTATACAGACTACTATAGTGTACATATTACTACAGTATATAGTCTACTATAGTGTATAGATGGCTACGGTATACAGACTACTATAGTGTACATATTACTACAGTATATAGACTACTATAGTGTATAGATGGCTACGGTATACAGACTACTATAGTGTACAAGTCCATGAAGACCCTTTTATGATGATCTACATTATACAATACAATAGGGAACTGCAAGGGGGAAGTAAATTTAGACTCTGATATTTCCCTGATTGCCTTTAGATTAGGATCCAGTCTCGTGATACTGATATGATGTTGTCTCCTCTGACTCCCACACACCAGAACAAGGAACCAGCGGAGTCTTTTTTTTCTGAACTTCAAAGAGCCGGTTCTTTCCTATATCTGAGCACTTTCCTGGATGTATCTTCAAATGCCGGATCCCGCACCTAGTCTGGGCTTGCTGCACATAGTCCGGGCTCGCTGCTCATAGTCCGGGCTCGTTGCTCATAGTCCGGGCTCGCTGCACATCGTCCGGGCTCGCTGCACATAGTCTGGGCTCGTTGCACATAGTCCGGGCTCGCTGCACATAGTCCGGGCTCGCTGCACATAGTCCGGGCTCGCTGCACATAGTCCGGGCTCGCTGCACATAGTCCGGGCTCACTGCACATAGTCCGGGCTCGTTGCTCATAGTCCGGGCTCGCTGCACATAGTCCGGGCTCGCTGCACATAGTCTGGGCTTGTTGCACATAGTCCGGGCTCGTTGCACATAGTCTGGGCTCGTTGCACATAGTCCGGGCTCGCTGCACATAGTCCGGGCTCGCTGCACATAGTCTGGGCTCATTGCACATAGTCCGGGCTCGTGGACATAGTCCGGGCTTGTTGCACATAGTCCGGGCTCGTTGCACATAGTCCGGGCTCGCTGCACATAGTCCGGGCTCACTACACATAGTCCGGGCTCGCTGCACATAGTCCGGGCTCGTTGCTCATAGTCCGGGCTCGCTGCACATAGTCCAGGCTCGCTGCACATAGTCTGGGCTTGTTGCACATAGTCCGGGCTCGTTGCACATAGTCTGGGCTCGCTGCACATAGTCCGGGCTCGTTGCACATAGTCCGGGCTCGCTGCACATAGTCTGGGCTCATTGCACATAGTCCGGGCTCGTGGACATAGTCCGGGCTTGTTGCACATCGTCCGGGCTCGCTGCACATCGTCCGGGCTCGCTGCTGTCTGATTCTTATTACTACTATTAATAAAATAAGGAGACGACTTGTTTGCAGTTAAATCTTTATCTGTAACACTCAGGTTGTAGATTGGGGTGATCTATAAAGAAGGAGCTGAAAGCAAATCCCCAAACTGATCTCCAGAGAATAATAAGAGTAATGTAGGAAATTTAATCAAAGCTAAAGTGTACGGCGTATTCTGCACGGATCAATAACTTCTTAGGCTACAAAGCGCGGTGCCTTGACTTCAGAATGTAATCCTTTGATCACTCTCTTCCTCCTCTTCCTCCTCTTCTTCCTCCTTAAGCATGTTTTGATGCCTGATAAAACAAATGATAGAAAATGGTTAAGGAGTCTTATTATGGCCGGTGATATGGCGTGGGAGTCACAATGCACGTAAATAGCCTGAGTTATTAGTCAGCTCACACATTAGCACCTCTTAAAGGGGTGTTCCAGAAACAATCATGTCTTATCTAACAAATGGGCCATTCGTGTGTGATGTGTGGGGTGCCAGGAGGAATATCACAAAAAGTCTTGAGCAGATATGTAAGCAATTACAGGCGGGGTCTCATTACATCAGGGGTCTGCTCACAAGAAGGTTTAAAAGGGTTCCCCCTGCTGTCCTATAAAAAGGCTTTCAGAGGCTTCTTTTGGGTACTGTACCTCCTGGTGAGAGATTGGCTGATGACTGCTTGGCATGCCTCTAAGATGCACCAAGACATTTTGCCCATTTCATAGACTTAGAGGCGCCGGCTACATCATTGGAAGGAGAACAGTAAGACTTACACATGAGAGCTGCTAAGCTCTGCCTTTAGTAACTAAGACTCTACTATATCTAGTAAGACAATGCTGTAGCAATATACAGGCAGAGGCAATAACTCCGGAACTACACAGCAGCCTCCTCCTCCTCTCCATAGACTTCTGTGCATGAGACTGAATAAGACATCAGTGCTATTAGAGATAAGAGTGTCGGTGAAGGTAAAGGGAAGAAACCTTATTCTTTACCAGGAGATATGCCAAGGTTTCTTCCATGACTTGTACTGTTCATTTATAGAAAGCTGTGTTTATCGTTAGAGTTCTGCTTTAAGTTCTGGATTATTGTCGTGTAAGAGATTGCAGTCTGGGCACACGGCCACCGCTGCTCTAGGAAAACTGAGCGTAACTAACCAGGGCTTGACCGAGGCAATAAGCGAGATCCTGTCTCAACGCAGTCACGTTTGTATCACGGATAAAGGTGCAATTACATGGACAGATTATTATTAGAATTACCCCGTGTTGGGGCATTTTCACTTGTAATTGATGGGCAATTGGATAACAGTATCTGCCCTGAAAATTGCAACAAAGTACAATGTAATGTAAGAGAATACAATAATGACGTCCCCCGATTGTACCCCAGAGCAGCGAGCACCCTTCTAGGTCAGCAGCGCTCGGTGCCGCCTTCCTTCTCCCCATCATCTCACATATCTTCTCTTTTACAATATTATCTAGAACTTTCTATTCTAGAACCAGTGATGAGACTTCTGTTATGCTCTTTGTTACTTGACAGCCATGAAATGCTCAATAAGATCCCCGTCATCTTCTGTTCTGTTCTTTTGTAGCTTGTTATCATGCACAGTATCTACCCGCCCCTGATGCAAAACAGATCATGGACCCTGGCTGCTCCCTTCAAAGAACAGCGCTATCATCGAAATCCCAGTAACTCCATAGCTAATAACTACTCACCAGGAGCAAGAGACCTGAAACTGGGCGAAATATTCAAGAAGATCCCATCTCCAAGACCTAGCACAGCGAAGACGTCTCCCCGACACAAAGTCAGCCCATGTATCCTTTGGTTCTACTTGTATGAGTCCTAGGTGTATGGATCCTGGGTCCTATGCGGATGAGTCCTATGTGTATGGATCCTGGGTCCTATGTGGATGAGCCCTATGTGTATGGATCCTGGGTCCTATGTGGATGAGCCCTATGTGTATGGATCCTGGGTCCTATGTGGATGAGCCCTATGTGTATGGATCCTGGGTCCTATGTGGATGAGCCCTATGTGTATGGATCCTGGGTCCTATGTGGATGAGTCCTGTGTGTATGGATCCTGGGTCCTATGTGGATGAGCCCTATGTGTATGGATCCTGGGTCCTATGCGGATGAGCCCTATGTGTATGGATCCTGGGTCCTATGTGGATGAGTCCTATGTGTATGGATCCTGGGTCCTATGCGGATGAGCCCTATGTGTATGGATCCTGGGTCCTATGTGGATGAGTCCTATGTGTATGGATCCTGGGTCCTATGCGGATGAGCCCTATGTGTATGGATCCTGGGTCCTATGTGGATGAGTCCTGTGTGTATGGATCCTGGGTCCTATGTGGATGAGCCCTATGTGTATGGATCCTGGGTCCTATGCGGATGAGCCCTATGTGTATGGATCCTGGGTCCTATGTGGATGAGCCCTATGTGTATGGATCCTGGGTCCTATGTGGATGAGCCCTATGTGTATGGATCCTGGGTCCTGTGTGGATGAGCCCTATGTGTATGGATCCTGGGTCCTATGTGGATGAGCCCTATGTGTATGGATCCTGGGTCCTATGTGGATGAGCCCTATGTGTATGGATCCTGGGTCCTATGTGGATGAGCCCTATGTGTATGGATCCTGGGTCCTATGTGGATGAGCCCTATGTGTATGGATCCTGGGTCCTATGTGGATGAGCCCTATGTGTATGGATCCTGGGTCCTATGTGGATGAGCCCTATGTGTATGGATCCTGGGTCCTATGTGGATGAGCCCTATGTGTATGGATCCTGGGTCCTATGTGTATGAGTCCTGTGTGTATGGATCCTGGGTCCTATGTGGATGAGTCCTGTGTGTATGGATCCTGTGTGTATGAGTCCTTGGTGTATGAGTCCTCGGTGTATGAGTCCTGGGTCCTATGTGGATGAGTCCTATGTGTATGGATCCTGGGTCCTATGTGTATGAGTCCTGTGTGTATGGATCCTGGGTCCTATGTGGATGAGTCCTATGTGTATGGATCCTGGGTCCTATGTGGATGAGCCCTATGTGTATGGATCCTGGGTCCTATGTGGATGAGCCCTATGTGTATGGATCCTGGGTCCTATGTGGATGAGCCCTATGTGTATGGATCCTGGGTCCTATGTGGATGAGCCCTATGTGTATGGATCCTGGGTCCTATGTGGATGAGCCCTATGTGTATGGATCCTGGGTCCTATGTGGATGAGCCCTATGTGTATGGATCCTGGGTCCTATGTGGATGAGCCCTATGTGTATGGATCCTGGGTCCTATGTGTATGAGTCCTGTGTGTA
Organism: Leptodactylus fuscus; assembly: GCF_031893055.1. Lineage (NCBI taxonomy): Eukaryota > Metazoa > Chordata > Amphibia > Anura > Leptodactylidae > Leptodactylus > Leptodactylus fuscus. The sequence goes on from NC_134272.1 coordinate 2,504,976, forward strand.
TGGATCCTGGGTCCTATGTGGATGAGTCCTGTGTGTATGGATCCTGTGTGTATGAGTCCTTGGTGTATGAGTCCTCGGTGTATGAGTCCTGGGTCCTATGTGGATGAGTCCTATGTGTATGGATCCTGGGTCCTATGTGGATGAGCCCTATGTGTATGGATCCTGGGTCCTATGTGGATGAGCCCTATGTGTATGGATCCTGGGTCCTATGTGGATGAGTCCTATGTGTATGGATCCTGGGTCCTATGTGGATGAGTCCTGTGTGTATGGATCCTGGGTCCTATGTGGATGAGTCCTGTGTGTATGGATCCTGTGTGTATGAGTCCTTGGTGTATGAGTCCTCGGTGTATGAGTCCTGGGTCCTATGTGGATGAGTCCTATGTGTATGGATCCTGGGTCCTATGTGGATGAGCCCTATGTGTATGGATCCTGGGTCCTATGTGGATGAGCCCTATGTGTATGGATCCTGGGTCCTATGTGGATGAGTCCTGTGTGTATGGATCCTGTGTGTATGAGTCCTCGGTGTATGAGTCCTCGGTGTATGAGTCCTAGGTGTATGAGTCCTGGGTCCTAGGTGTATGGGACTTATGTAAATGTGTGGATGGGTCTTTTGTGGATGGCTCATATGTGTATGGGTTGTGTATATATGGGTCCTACATGTATGGGTTCCATGTGTATGGGACTTATGCGAATGTGTGGATGGGTCCTATGTGTCAGGGTCTTATATGGATGGGACTTATGTGTATGGGTTCTATATGAGTCTGTGGATAGTTCTTGTATGTACAGGTCATATGTGTAGGTGTGCTATGTCTTGGAGTCCTATATTTCGGAGACTTATGTTTATGTATCTTATGTATACAGGACTCATGTATATAGATTTTATATGACTGTGTGGATGGGTGTTATTTTTTTGTATATGATTTGTATAGGTGTATATTTGTATATTGTGCTATGTTGTGGGGTCCTATATATAGGAATCCTATGTGTATGGGTCTTATGTATATGTTTCCCATGTGAATGTGTTTATGGGTCCTTATGTGTACGGCTCCATACATTGCTCATATGGATTTTATAGTATAACGAGTTTTATATAAGGAATCTATGAATAGTAAGTGTGCGCCCTGTGTATAGGAGTCAGAATACAAGCCTATAGCAAGCGGCACTACGAGCTCCCCCCCCCTGGCACATCCGCACAGTATGGATTATTTATAGGCTCGGGTTCCTATTGTGATCCTAACATTAAATGTACGATGTTCTTCTCGCCCTAGGGTGACGTCACTTTTACAACCACTCCGGAGCCTTTTTAGATGCCATGGAAAGGGTTAATAATCTCTTCCCTGCAGAAATAAATGAGATTATCCGCTAGAAAAGTGAATTCATGTTTTATAAGAATCTCCTCCAATCTATTCTTGCTGATCTGACACAAGAGGAAGAATTGAAGGAAACAGAAAGTCTGCCTGAAGCCAAAAACCTTCTTACAGGCACCTCAGTCTCCAAAAATATTACAAAATGTGCGGCGGAGACTGATCATGTGAATTGTATTCTATAGCACGCGCTGCACCCCATTCCTCAGTCTGCTGTGTATCTATATCTAATATGGCTACTCCAGGGTGATATACCTATATATACCACCACTACTCCAGGGTGATATACCTATATATACCACCGCTACTCCAGGGTGATATACCTATATATACCACCGCTACTCCAGGGTGATATACCTATATATACCACCGCTACTCCAGGGTGATATACCTATATATACCACCGCTACTCCAGGGTGATATACCTATATATACCACCGCTACTCCAGGGTGATATACCTATATATACCACCGCTACTCCAGGGTGATATACCTATATATACCACCGCTACTCCAGGGTGATATACCTATATATACCACCGCTACTCCAGGGTGATATACCTATATATACCACCGCTACTCCAGGGTGATATACCTATATATACCACCGCTACTCCAGGGTGATATACCTATATATACCACCGCTACTCCAGGGTGATATACCTATATATACCACCGCTACTCCAGGGTGATATACCTATATATACCACCGCTACTCCAGAGTGATATACCTATATATACCACCGCTACTCCAGGGTGATATACCTATATATACCACCGCTACTCCAGAGTGATATACCTATATATACCACCGCTACTCCAGGGTGATATACCTATATATACCACCGCTACTCCAGGGTGATATACCTATATATACCACCGCTACTCCAGGGTGATATACCTATATATACCACCGCTACTCCAGAGTGATATACCTATATATACCACCGCTACTCCAGAGTGATATACCTATATATACCACCGCTACTCCAGGGTGATATACCTATATATACCACCGCTACTCCAGGGTGATATACCTATATATACCACCGCTACTCCAGGGTGATATACCTATATATACCACCGCTACTCCAGAGTGATATACCTATATATACCATGGCTACTCCAGGGTGATATACCTATATATACCACCGCTACTCCAGGGTGATATACCTATATATACCACCGCTACTCCAGAGTGATATACCTATATATACCATGGCTACTCCAGGGTGATATACCTATATATACCACCGCTACTCCAGGGTGATATACCTATATATACCACCGCTACTCCAGGGTGATATACCTATATATACCACCGCTACTCCAGGGTGATATACCTATATATACCACCGCTACTCCAGGGTGATATACCTATATATACCACCGCTACTCCAGGGTGATATACCTATATATACCACCACTACTCCAGGGTGATATACCTATATATACCACCGCTACTCCAGGGTGATATACCTATATATACCACCGCTACTCCAGGGTGATATACCTATATATACCACCGCTACTCCAGGGTGATATACCTATATATACCACCGCTACTCCAGGGTGATATACCTATATATACCATGGCTACTCCAGGGTGATATACCTATATATACCACCGCTACTCCAGGGTGATATACCTATATATACCACCGCTACTCCAGGGTGATATACCTATATATACCACCGCTACTCCAGGGTGATATACCTATATATACCACCGCTACTCCAGAGTGATATACCTATATATACCATGGCTACTCCAGGGTGATATACCTATATATACCACCGCTACTCCAGGGTGATATACCTATATATACCACCGCTACTCCAGAGTGATATACCTATATATACCACCGCTACTCCAGGGTGATATACCTATATATACCATGGCTACTCCAGGGTGATATACCTATATATACCACCGTTACTCCAGGGTGATATACCTATATATACCACCGCTACTCCAGGGTGATATACCTATATATACCACCGCTACTCCAGGGTGATATACCTATATATACCACTGCTACTCCAGGGTGATATACCTATATATACCATGGCTACTCCAGGGTGATATACCTATATATACCACCGCTACTCCAGGGTGATATACCTATATATACCACCGCTACTCCAGGGTGATATACCTATATATACCACCGCTACTCCAGGGTGATATACCTATATATACCACCGCTACTCCAGGGTGATATACCTATATATACCACCGCTACTCCAGGGTGATATACCTATATATACCACCGCTACTCCAGGGTGATATACCTATATATACCACCGCTACTCCAGGGTGATATACCTATATATACCACCGCTACTCCAGGGTGATATACCTATATATACCATGGCTACTCCAGGGTGATATACCTATATATACCACCGCTACTCCAGGGTGATATACCTATATATACCACCGCTACTCCAGGGTGATATACCTATATATACCACTGCTACTCCAGGGTGATATACCTATATATACCACCGCTACTCCAGGGTGATATACCTATATATACCACCGCTACTCCAGGGTGATATACCTATATATACCACCGCTACTCCAGGGTGATATACCTATATATACCACCGTTACTCCAGGGTGATATACCTATATATACCACCGCTACTCCAGGGTGATATACCTATATATACCACCACTACTCCAGGGTGATATACCTATATATACCACCGCTACTCCAGGGTGATATACCTATATATACCACCACTACTCCAGGGTGATATACCTATATATACCACCGCTACTCCAGGGTGATATACCTATATATACCACCGCTACTCCAGGGTGATATACCTATATATACCACCGCTACTCCAGGGTGATATACCTATATATACCACCGCTACTCCAGGGTGATATACCTATATATACCACCGCTACTCCAGAGTGATATACCTATATATACCACCGCTACTCCAGGGTGATATACCTATATATACCACCGCTACTCCAGGGTGATATACCTATATATACCACCGCTACTCCAGAGTGATATACCTATATATACCACCGCTACTCCAGGGTGATATGCCCATATATACCATGTCACTTTGCAGCTGATTGCTTACTGCAGTGATACGACATTTGACTTCTGAGACCAGTGACTGGCTGTGGCGGGGACATGTTATATTCAGTCACTATGGCTCCATAGCGGTGAGGGGACTACAGGGTAGAAACTTGTCAGTGACACTCTCCTCGCCCTGGTCCTGAAGCTGCCCCGCTCCCTGATCTTTTCTACTTCCTGTTCCTTCATGACACACAGGAAGTTTGTTCTCAGCCAATCCCTAGTTGCAGCAGGTTACATCTCCTCCCAGTGATTGATGAGATTTTGCATAATTTTACAGGATTATTAGTTGCAGTTCATGTTTCAGATTCCTCCCCTGTACAATCCCGGTGATAACTGATGTTGATCAATTTGCAGATTGACAGATTACATTACATAAGAAATGAAATACAACAATTTGGGGATAATAATAATGTTTTCCGTGTAACCGCGATGACTCATATTCCCTCTGGCTGTTCTCTTACCTTTGTAGAAACAAGCTGTCGGCTTCCTTAACTAATAGATTCAGCTTCAAAGGACATATCATGCATCCCGAAAAAACCAAAACCGTCTCCCAGGAGCAAATATAACACTGATAGGTAAGGAGTTTGTCAGTCACCGACATCCGAAGCTTCTAAAGAGTTCTCTGCAGATCCTTCTACACATAGAGGAAGATTGTGACGTGTCCAAGGATTTCTGGCAAATTCCTAAAGTCATATTTACTATTATGTAACTGTATGTCATATAATGTCATATAATGTCTGTCATATAATGTTATATAATGTCATATAATGTCTGTCATATAATGTCTGTCATATAATGTCATATAATGTCTGTCATATAATGTTATATAATGTCATATAATGTCTGTCATATAATGTCATATAATGTCTGTCATATAATGTCATATAATGTCTGTCATATAATGTCTGTCATATAATGTCTGTCATATAATGTCATATAATGTCTGTCATATAATGTCTGTCATATAATGTCATATAATGTCTGTCATATAATGTTATATAATGTCATATAATGTCTGTCATATAATGTCATATAATGTCTGTCATATAATGTCTGTCATATAATGTCTGTTATATAATGTCTGTCATATAATGTCATATAATGTCTGTCATATAATGTTATATAATGTCATATAATGTCTGTCATATAATGTCATATAATGTCTGTCATATAATGTCTGTCATATAATGTCATATAATGTCTGTCATATAATGTCTGTCATATAATGTCTGTCATATAATGTCTGTTATATAATGTCATATAATGTCATATAATGTATGCTATGTAATGCCTGCTATATCATGGAAACTTATAGGCACATAAGGATGGATAGAATGTAAATATTACATGGAGATGGGATTAGTCTTCTAATTGCTCAATTAGATGCCTCAAGATAATTGTCTTTATTATTATGCAGATGGATAATAGCGAGGGATGGAGCGTTAGAGCCGATGTCTATAGATGAGAACGTACCGCAGACACAGAGCGCGACCTACCCACTGAGCCGGCCCATTACTCCCGAGGAACAATTACAGATTATGTTACAGCAGGAGGCAGAGAGAGAAAAACAGCGCAATAAGCCGACTCAAAGAGACTTGGAGGTGAGGTTATTACACAAGGGCCTTGTACACCTCCTCTGATACCAAATGCAGGTTCTTGGCAGACTTTCTCAATAGATGTTAATAGTAACGTTATTGGTTACGTTTTAGATCTCAGATTTACTTTGCTCAGATCATCATTCACCCTTGAGCAGCGCTGCCATAAAGCGTTGTATTCTGTGGCCCGTTAGACATTTTAGTAATCTTCTTACCGCTAGCCGTATTTCTGTATTATCTGCTCCATTCCGGTCCTTCGCTGTATCACATGACCAGCAATAACACTCACAGCATCTTATTTGTGGTCATGAAGTCAGGTTCTCTGTTCATTCCTGTGAGATTCACATCAAGGCTGTCATAGGAAGGAATGGAAAATCTGACTTACTGCCCTTACATAAGACACCGGGGCAGATTTACTAATACAGTCCAAAACTGACATTGTAAACTTAGGCTAGGCTTAAACTATGCCAGATTTATCAGAAGTTTGCTTAAGAAGAAAGTTTGTATAATGAACAGGCCCTCACAAGCGGAGAATCTGCATAATTATAACTAGAAGTGGATTTACATAATGAGAACGGCTCTTCATTTGGGGAAGCTCGATACACATCACAACAAGCCAATAAGATTATGGCTCCATTTACACAGACTGCCAGGTCTCATCTTTATGAACAATTTGCATCCCAAAAAATAACATTCTCATCTACTGCAATCAATATCCCTGCTGAAGATGTTTAAAGGGGTTGTCTGGCATTTACCGAAGTTTGTATACAGGCTGGGAATGGTTTGGAATAATAAAATAACTAGTATTCACCCTTTCAATCCCTCCAGCGTCGCTACACCAGGCCTGCAGCAATGGCCTGGATCATACACGTGACCCGCGCAGCCAATAAGTGGCTTCAGTGGTCACCGGTGGTGCCTGCAAACGTCACTCAGACCAGTGATTGGTGCAGTGATCACATGAATTATGTGTGTGACATCATCATTGCAGGAACGGCAGGATCATCCGAGCAGCAGCATTACAGTGCATGAGTACTGGTTACTTTTCTATGTTATAGCATTTCCTGCTTGGGTGCAACTGTTTTGGCAAATACTGGACAATCTTGTTAAAATTTATGGGGCACATCAATGAGGGGCGCTGTTTGCTGGGCTGTGCACCTGGGGAGTCATGTACGCTGGCTCATAGGTGCCTCCATCTATCTGATTATTTATGCCACATTTCTGGGGTAAATGATAGTAAATCTGGCGGAGCTGCTGCTTCTGCCCCCAGAACCCCCTCATCACGCCGCAGATATCGAAAAAAAAACTGGTGTACAAGGTAAATCTGCCCAAAGTCCTATTAATGTCTTAACTTGTGGCAGACACCATCGGACCCCAAGGGTCCATTTGACTATCCCATTGACTGTCATGTAGCCCATTGGTGTCCATCCTTTTTTAAGCTGAAATCCCTGGCAGTCCGACTTGCAGGACTTTTTCGTATGCCAATTTCTGACAGATCTGCACCGAAGACTCCGACAAAAGACTCCAGCGAAGATGTGAAGAGGATCTGACCCAGATGAAGTCTTTACTTTACATCCAGGTTATAAATTGGCTGTGACATTATACATGTACCGATGACCCAAACTATCTGTAGGCTACAAATGGTTAAGAAGGTGCAAGCTGCAGGATGCTTTGTAGAAACTCTTCTTTTCTCCACATCCTAATTCTGCCGCTCTCCTTCTGCTACATCCTAAATAACAATCTTGGTAACTGTTTCAGAGGTATTTCCACTACATACACCATGGGATTCAGACAGCAATGCTGGCACCACAGGAGAAGCAGCAGATGGACAGAATCTTAACAAGTGTTCCCAGCCAACTCCTGAGAAACCCGGCTCGGGAGAAATTGCTTGAAGGAATAAAAGAAGAGATTGCATATGATTACTACATGAGCCTTAGGAAGAGCATCGGTGAGAATTCTTTCTTCATCACTTGTCCCATTTAGAAAGGGAATCAGATAGACGTCAGGACTATGGGATGGGTGCGCGGCTTTGTACTGCGCCTTGTTTTGTTTCTCAGATACATCAATTACACCGATCACTTAATAGTCACTTCTTACAGAATGAATCTTGTACAATAGGAATACTTAGGCCACATTCACATCTGTGTCAGAGTCTGGCAGAAGTCCCGGATGAAAAAGACCTGCAAGCTAAACGTATTCATCCGGAGAGGACTGCTGATAATAACCCCATTATATTTAGTGGGGTCCCTTTGGATCCGTTGCAGTCTGTTATTAGTTGGAACATTTTTCTGTTCTTCTGTCCTGGAAACTCCAATGCAGATGTGAAGTTAGTGTTAGCGACATGCATAACTTAAGACTTTGTCACACATGTAGCCAGACATTTGCCTCATAAATATTCAGTATTAGGGTCCATTCACACAGAGTAACGTGCCGCGTGAAGTGGCACGTATACGGCGTGAGAGACTTTGAGCGCCGTACACGCTCCCATTGATTTCAATGGGAGCCTGGATCGTATACGCCACGTTATTTTGCGGCCGTGATTTTGCGGCCGCAAAATAACGTGGCGTATACGATCCAGGCTCCCATTGAAATCAATGGGAGTGTATACGGCGCTCAAAGTCTCACACGCCATATATGTGCCACATCACGCGGCATGTTACTCCGTGTGAATGGACCCTTAAAGGACCCTTGAATGGTGCAAATACTTTTCATATCACTGTGTGGCCCTGAACAGCATTTTCCACTTTTGTGTGTTCTCATATGTGGTGGCCACCATTTACGGCTGAGTTCACACTGCGTTTTGTTGCAAAATACTCATCCGAAAAATCAGACAAATATCTTACCTGTAGAAACCGCAGCAGAAAGCCGGACGCACTTTCAGTCTTGTCTTCCGCTTGGTTCGCACGCACTGATCAGCCCCTTCAAATATCATTGCGTGGCGATGTGCTGCGACTTCAGCAGAGATTCCTACACTAAATATACGGCGAGATAGGACAAGACGCTTTGTTTTTTGAATGCACTAAAAAAAGCGGCATTGGGGTATTTTTTGTAGTAGATTTTGAGGCAGGAAACACCTCGAAAATATAGCATGAGCCGAGTCTATAGCTGATGTCAGGGAGTCTCCGGCCATCAATGTTTAGTCTGTATGGAGTTCTATTAGCTATATATTCAGGTTTAGACAATGAAGACAAGGTGTGATGTGCTACTCACCCCTTGTCCATTCAAATCCATTGACACTCTCAGAATTTTTTTGGATCACATTAACCCTCTGATGACCATCTCATGTCCCTGGATCCCTGCGGTATAAAGAGGCGTCTTCAGAGCGGATGATGGCGGTAATATCTTATGCTGCAGATCCTCTCCGAGCGTGTAGACAGGTTTTAATTCATCTCGGTGGTTGCGGTTGCTTCCCCCTGAGTACAGACTGACACACAGTTTTATTAAATGCATTTCTTTGCGGGGCCGCTATTAATATTCTGCCAGGGCTGTTTGCCCCCTGGACTGTCCTGACAAATCGAGACCGACAATGTAAATTCTGATTGATGAATCAATTAGTAGAAAAGCTGATTAATTACTAGACCTGTCATCTCGCCGCACGTCTGGGGCTTTGTGAACTAAAAGACACTGGATAAAAGATTAGAATCTCGAGGACTATAAAAAATTCACAACCTCTAAGTCAATAGCTCTTGTGACCTTTTTACCGCTGCTCGAGCTTATAGCGAGAACACATTGATGAGATTAAACCCACATTTATCACATCAACTTATTTCTTCCAAATGGAAATCCAAGTGTGCCGGGGTCTGGAGTCGCTCATTGTAATAAACTTTACATCTAAGATGTGATTGCCTTTAAAGGGACACTCCACTGATTATTCTCCCGCTTGTTGTATTGCCTGGGCAGTCATAGTTGTCTGTGCACACTGTCTTTGGTTTTTACCTTCTTCAGTCAGATTATCACAGTGTGGCCTCTTTTTTCTAGCATGGGTTACTGTGCAAACAGGAGGTCTCCCTGCAGCCTGCAGATCCCTGGCAGGCATATTGTATTCTGAGCTCTGCAGCCGATAGACATGGGTACAAATTCTGGTCACGGGTACAGGCACTAGACATGGGCATCAGCAATAGCCAACTTAACACATATTTTAATTAATAAGACACTGGAGTGCCACTTTAACTTCTGTTGAGTTACTTCTGGAGCGCTGCATGATGGTGCTTGCTTGGCACTGCTCAGGTGAGATGTGCTTTAGTAGGTGCTTGTTTGGCATGTTAGGGTGAGATGTGCTGCAGTGTGATGCTTGTTAAGCACCGCTGGGGTGAGATGTGCCTCAGTGTGGTGCTTCTTTGGCACTGCTAGGGTGAGATGTGCTGCAGTGTGATGCTTGTTAGGCACCGCTGGGGTGAGATGTGCTGCAGTAGGTGCTTGTTAGGCACCGCTGGGGTGAGATGTGCTGCAGTAGGTGCTTGTTAGGCACCGCTGGGGTGAGATGTGCTGCAGTAGGTGCTTGTTAGGCACCGCTGGGGTGAGATGTGCTGCAGTAGGTGCTTCTTTGGCACCGCTGGGGTGAGATGTGCTGCAGTGTGGTCTTTGGTCTTTCTGGGAGTTATTTTTCTGCTGGGGATATTGTTTGCTGCATTGTGTTATTCAGTGTTGTCCTGCGGTATTAGGTTGGCACTGGTGAGGGGATTATATGTACAACATACTGGCATGTGTTTGGCACTCTTTGGTAGCATTTTGTTGCTGGTGAGGCCCTGGCATCCTAGAAAATTGACTGGTGACCCCAAATCAAAAAAGTTTGAGACGCCGTGTTCCAGTCTATGTCCGCACGCGACTTACATGTGACAGACTTCAGGGCACAGAGTTGCAGCAGCAGCAATAACATACAGGATAATATTTAACTAAAAAAATCATCGACATTCTGCGGATAAAATCTGCACCAAAAAATAACCTGTGAGATCCGCAACATTTTAGGATGAGATTTTTTTTCTGCAGATTTTATTTTTCACAGTAAATAGTCTCAATCAGTGACAAACCCTCAGCAGTACACACAAGAAATCTCCATACAATAGATGATGCCACAGGATGATCGGACACAGAATTCTGGGTAATTGTGCTGAGGATATTCCATCTTGGACAATCCATCCCATGTGGACGTCACCTTAATGTTCAGCAAGTGCCAGTCATTATTTCCCTCCTCGGCAATAAGACTTTGCTGGTGGATTTCATAGAAAGCCGCAGGTATCAGAAGCAATTCTGTCATTGTTAGAAAGAGACATCACACACTTATTTCTTCTATGTGAGACCCTCGGGGGAGGCGGCAATAAAATGGAAGAGAATCAATCACTGGGTAACCTGCAGGGGATCTATAGTATTGGAAGTCATTAGTTCTGCACAACATGATCCGAATCGTCACTAATCCATTATACAGTATTATACTCACTGCTCCCTTATTACTGACCACTTATATTATACTCACCGATCTCTTATTACTCACCACCTATATTATACTCACTGCTCCCTTATTACTGACCACCTATATTATACTCACCACTCCCTTATTACTGACCACTTATATTATACTCACCGATCCCTTATTACTGACCACTTATATTATACTCACTGCTCCCTTATTACTGACCACCTATATTATACTCACCACTCCCTTATTACTGACCACTTAAATTATACTTACCGATCCTTTATTACTGACCACTTATATTATACTCACCGCTCCCTTATTACTGACCACTTATATTATACTCACTGCTCGCTTATTACTGACCCCTTATATTATACACCCTGCTCCCTTATTACTGACCACTTATATTATACTCACCGCTCCCTTATTAATGACCATTTATATTATACTCACCGATCCCTTATTACTAACCACTTATATTATACTCACTGCTCCCTTATTACTGACCACTTATATTATACTCACCGATCTCTTATTACTCACCACCTATATTATACTCACCGATCCCTTATTACTGACCACTTATATTATACTCACCGATCCCTTATTACTGACCACTTATATTATACTCACCGATCCCTTATTACTGACCACTTATAGTCACTGATCCCTTATTACTGACCACTTATATTATTCTCACCGATCCCTTATTACTGACCACCGATCCCTTATTACTGACCACTTATATTATTCTCACCGATCCCTTATTACTGACCACTTATATTATACTCACCAATCCCTTATTACTGACCACTTATATTATTCTCACCGACCCCTTATTACTGACCACCTATATTATACTCACCGATCCCTTATTACTGACCACTTATATTATACTCACCGATCCCTTATTACTGACCACTTATATTATACTCACCGATCCCTTATTACTGACCACTTATAGTCACTGATCCCTTATTACTGACCACTTATATTATTCTCACCGATCCCTTATTACTGACCACCGATCCCTTATTACTGACCACTTATATTATTCTCACCGATCCCTTATTACTGACCACTTATATTATACTCACTGCTCCCTTATTACTGACCACCTATATTATACTCACCACTCCCTTATTACTGACCACTTAAATTATACTTACCGATCCTTTATTACTGACCACTTATATTATACTCACCGCTCCCTTATTACTGACCACTTATATTATACTCACTGCTCGCTTATTACTGACCCCTTATATTATACACCCTGCTCCCTTATTACTGACCACTTATATTATACTCACCGCTCCCTTATTAATGACCATTTATATTATACTCACCGATCCCTTATTACTAACCACTTATATTATACTCACTGCTCCCTTATTACTGACCACTTATATTATACTCACCGATCTCTTATTACTCACCACCTATATTATACTCACTGATCCCTTATTACTCACCACCTATATTATACTCACCGATCCCTTATTACTGACCACTTATATTATACTCACCGATCCCTTATTACTGACCACTTATATTATACTCACCGATCCCTTATTACTGACCACTTATAGTCACTGATCCCTTATTACTGACCACTTATATTATTCTCACCGATCCCTTATTACTGACCACCGATCCCTTATTACTGACCACTTATATTATTCTCACCAATCCCTTATTACTGACCACTTATATTATACTCACCAATCCCTTATTACTGACCACTTATATTATTCTCACCGACCCCTTATTACTGACCACCGATCCCTTATTACTGACCACTTATATTATACTCACTGCTCCCTTATTACTGACCACTTATATTATACTCACCGATCCCTTATTACTAACCACTTATATTATACTCACTGCTCCCTTATTACTGACCACATATTATACTCACTGCTCCCTTATTACTCACCACTTATATTATACTCACCACTCCCTTATTACTGACCACTTATATTATACTCACCGCTCCCTTATTACTGACCACTTATATTATACTCACCGCTCCCTTATTACTGACCACATATTATACTCACCGATCCCTTATTACTGACCACTTATATTATACTCACTGCTCCCTTATTACTGACCACATATTATACTCACTGCTCCCTTATTACTCACCACTTATATTATACTCACCACTCCCTTATTACTGACCACTTATATTATACTCACCGCTCCCTTATTACTGACCACTTATATTATACTCACCGCTCCCTTATTACTGACCACTTATATTATACTCACCGCTCCCTTATTACTGACCACTTATATTATACTCACTGCTCCCTTATTACTGACCACATATTATACTCACTGCTCCCTTATTACTCACCACTTATATTATACTCACCGCTCCCTTATTACTGACCACTTATATTATACTCACCGCTCCCTTATTACTGACCACTTATATTATACTCACCGCTCCCTTATTACTGACCACATATTATACTCACCGATCCCTTATTACTGACCACTTATATTATACTCACCGATCCCTTATTGCTAACCACTTATATTATAGTCACATATAGCAGAACTTACCGTATATCATTGTATCCGTCTCTGGACGACAGACCAATAAATGAATTAAGAAACCCAAATTCTTGAAACAGAACTCCAGATATCTAAAATGTAATCTTTAATATATGATTTAATATCAAGCACAGATGACACCGCTGCGATACGATACAAGGATATATCAGGGCAGGACCAGGATCCGATGAGTCACACCAAGAAGTCATTAAGCTCTCATCATCCCGCTGAAGATCTCTCATAAGTACAAGTGAGCAAAAATCCACAGGATAGAAAATAAATGGGGAAAACAAATAGAAAGTGCCCTAATAAGAGGGACCCCGCTGTGGGAAGCGTCAGGTAATGCCGGGTCACAGTTCATTACTTTGGAGGTAGAATTATTTGGTTTCAGGTCTATGAGGTTATGTACATGTAGGAAGCTCACAGCACGAGGCACGAGCGGCTAATCTGCTGCAACGTACAGGAACGGAATATCAGATAATAACATCTAGATACTGCACAAGCTGACCTGTCCGGCTGACCTAAGGGTGCAAAGATTAAACAAAGCAAAGGATGAAAGGAGCAACCAGGGCCCCCCATCGAATCACCCCCACCATGGGCTGCTATTGCCGCAACAGAATTTGGGAAAAGCACTGCTGCACTTTCACATTAAGAACGGATCTGTCACTGTCACCTCTCCTGACCTGTCTGTCTCAGTAAATTCTTGTATACCCCATGTAATAATTCTAGCACATCTCCTCATAGATCTATGTGTCTGAGCTGACCATTTGTTATATCTCCTTCTGGTGACAGTAACCTATCTATCTGCAGGGCTGGGGTGATATGCTGGTTCTGGTGACAGTAACCTATCTATCTGCAGGACTGGGGTGATATGCTGGGTCTGGTGACAGTAACCTATCTATCTGCAGGGCTGGGGTGATATGCTGGTTTTGGTGACAGTAACCTATCTATCTGCAGGACTGGGGTGATATACTGGGTCTGGTGACAGTAACCTATCTATCTGCAGGACTGGGGTGATATGCTGGTTCTGGTGACAGTAACCTATCTATCTGCAGGGCTGGGGTGATATGCTGGTTCTGGTGACAGTAACCTATCTATCTGCAGGGCTGGGGTGATATGCTGGGTCTGGTGACAGTAACCTATCTATCTGCAGGGCTGGGGTGATATACTGGGTCTGGTGACAGTAACCTATCTATCTGCAGGGCTGGGGTGATATGCTGGTTCTGGTGACAGTAACCTATCTATCTGCAGGGCTGGGGTGATATGCTGAGGTCTGGTGACAGTAACCTATCTATCTGCAGGGCTTGGGTGATATGCTGGGTCTGGTGACAGTAACCTATCTATCTGCAGGGCTGGGGTGATATGCTGATTCTGGTGACAGTAACCTATCTATCTGCAGGACTGGGGTGATATGCTGATTCTGGTGACAGTAACCTATCTATCTGCCGGGCTGGGGTGATATGCTGGTTCTGGTGACAGTAACCTATCTATCCGCAGGGCTGGGGTGATATGCTGGTTCTGGTGACAGTAACCTATCTATCTGCAGGGCTGGGGTGATATGCTGGTGACAGTAACCTATCTATCTGCAGGGCTGGGGTGATATGCTGGTTCTGGTGACAGTAACCTATCTATCTGCAGGGCTGGGGTGATATGCTGGTTCTGGTGACAGTAACCTATCTATCTGCAGGGCTGGGGTGATATGTTGGTTCTGGTGACAGTAACCTATCTATCTGCAGGGCTGGGGTGATATGCTGGTTCTGGTTACAGTAACCTATCTATCTGCAGGACTGTGGTGATATGCTGGTTCTGGTGACAGTAACCTATCTATCTGCAGGGCTGGGGTGATATGCTGGGTCTGGTGACAGTAACCTATCTGCAGGGCTGGGGTGATATGCTGGGTCTGGTGACAGTAACCTATCTATCTGCAGGGCTGGGGTGATATGCTGGTTCTGGTGACAGTAACCTATCTATCTGCAGGACTGGGGTGATATGCTGGTACTGGTGACAGTAACCTATCTATCTGCAGGGCTGGGGTGATATGCTGGGTCTGGTGACAGTAACCTATCTGCAGGGCTGGGGTGATATGCTGGGTCTGGTGACAGTAACCTATCTATCTGCAGGGCTGGGGTGATATGCTGGTTCTGGTGACAGTAACCTATCTATCTGCAGGGCTGGGGTGATATGCTGGGTCTGGTGACACTAACCTATCTATCTGCAGGACTGGGGTGATATGCTGGTGACGTAACTTATCTATCCGCAGGGCTGGGGTGATATGCTTGTTCTGGTGACAGTAACCTATCTATCTGCAGGGCTGGGGTGATATGCTGGTTCTGGTGACAGTAACCTATCTATCTGCAGGACTGGGGTGATATGCTGGTTCTGGTGACAGTAACCTATCTATCTGCAGGGCTGGGGTGATATGCTGGGTCTGGTGACAGTAACCTATCTATCTGCAGGGCTGGGGTGATATGCTGGTGACAGTAACCTATCTATCTGCAGGGCTGGGGTGATATGCTGGTTCTGGTGACAGTAACCTATCTATCTGCAGGGCTGGGGTGATATGCTGGGTCTGGTGACAGTAACCTATCTATCTGCAGGGCTGGGGTGATATGCTGGGTCTGGTGACAGTAACCTATCTATCTGCAGGGCTGGGGTGATATGCTGGTTCTGGTGACAGTAACCTATCTATCTGCAGGGCTGGGGTGATATGCTGGGTCTGGTGACAGTAACCTATCTATCTGCAGGGCTGGGGTGATATGCTGGGTCTGGTGACAGTAACCTATCTATCTGCAGGGCTGGGGTGATATGCTGGGTCTGGTGACAGTAACCTATCTATCTGCAGGGCTGGGGTGATATGCTGGTTCTGGTGACAGTAACCTATCTATCTGCAGGACTGGGGTGATATGCTGGGTCTGGTGACAGTAACCTATCTATCTGCAGGGCTGGGGTGATATGCTGGTTCTGGTGACAGTAACCTATCTATCTGCAGGGCTGGGGTGATATGCTGGTTCTGGTGACAGTAACCTATCTATCTGCAGGACTGGGGTGATATGCTGGTTCTGGTGACAGTAACCTATCTATCTGCAGGGCTGGAGTGATATGCTGGTGACAGTAACCTATCTATCTGCAGGGCTGGGGTGATATGCTGGGTCTGGTGACAGTAACCTATCTATCTGCAGGGCTGGGGTGATATGCTGGTTCTGGTGACAGTAACCTATCTATCTGCAGGGCTGGGGTGATATGCTGGTGACAGTAACCTATCTATCCGCAGGGCTGGGGTGATATGCTGGTTCTGGTGACAGTAACCTATCTATCTGCAGGACTGGGGTGATATGCTGGTTCTGGTGACAGTAACCTATCTATCTGCAGGGCTGGGGTGATATGCTGGTTCTGGGGACAGTAACCTATCTATCTGCAGGGCTGGGGTGATATGCTGGTTCTGGGGATAGTAACCTATCTATCTGCAGGACTGGGGTGATATGCTGGTTCTGGTGACAGTAACCTATCTATCTGCAGGGCTGGGGTGATATGCTGGGTCTGGTGACAGTAACCTATCTATCTGCAGGGCTGGGGTGATATGCTGGTTCTGGTGACAGTAACCTATCTATCTGCAGGGCTGGGGTGATATGCTGGGTCTGGTGACAGTAACCTATCTATCTGCAGGGCTGGGGTGATATGCTGGGTCTGGTGACAGTAACCTATCTATCTGCAGGGCTGGGGTGATATGCTGGGTCTGGTGACAGTAACCTATCTATCTGCAGGGCTGGGGTGATATGCTGGTTCTGGTGACAGTAACCTATCTATCTGCAGGGCTGGGGTGATATGCTGGGTCTGGTGACAGTAACCTATCTATCTGCAGGACTGGGGTGATATGCTGGGTCTGGTGACAGTAACCTATCTATCTGCAGGGCTGGGGTGATATGCTGGTTCTGGTGACAGTAACCTATCTATCTGCAGGGCTGGGGTGATATGCTGGTTCTGGTGACAGTAACCTATCTATCTGCAGGACTGGGGTGATATGCTGGTTCTGGTGACAGTAACCTATCTATCTGCAGGGCTGGGCTGATATGCTGGTGACAGTAACCTATCTATCCGCAGGGCTGGGGTGATATGCTGGTTCTGGTGACAGTAACCTATCTATCTGCAGGACTGGGGTGATATGCTGGTTCTGGTGACAGTAACCTATCTATCTGCAGGGCTGGGGTGATATGCTGGTTCTGGGGACAGTAACCTATCTATCTGCAGGGCTGGGGTGATATGCTGGTTCTGGGGACAGTAACCTATCTATCTGCAGGGCTGGGGTGATATGCTGGTTCTGGTGACAGTAACCTATCTATCTGCAGGGCTGGGGTGATATGCTGGGTCTGGTGACAGTAACCTATCTATCTGCAGGGCTGGGGTGATATGCTGGGTCTGGTGACAGTAACCTATCTATCTGCAGGGCTGGGGTGATATGCTGGTTCTGGTGACAGTAACCTATCTATCTGCAGGGCTGGGGTGATATGCTGGTTCTGGTGACAGTAACCTATCTATCTGCAGGGCTGGGGTGATATGCTGGGTCTGGTGACAGTAACCTATCTATCTGCAGGACTGGGGTGATATGCTGGGTCTGGTGACAGTAACCTATCTATCTGCAGGGCTGGGGTGATATGCTGGTTCTGGTGACAGTAACCTATCTATCTGCAGGGCTGGGGTGATATGCTGGTTCTGGTGACAGTAACCTATCTATCTGCAGGACTGGGGTGATATACTGGTGACAGTAACTTATCTATCTGCAGGGCTGGGGTGATATGCTGGTTCTGGTGACAGTAACCTATCTATCTGCAGGACTGGGGTGATATGCTGGGTCTGGTGACAGTAACCTATCTATCTGCAGGGCTGGGGTGATATGCTGGTTCTGGTGACAGTAACCTATCTATCTGCAGGGCTGGGGTGATATGCTGGTGACAGTAACCTATCTATCTGCAGGGCTGGGGTGATATGCTGGGTCTGGTGACAGTAACCTATCTATCTGCAGGGCTGGGGTGATATGCTGGGTCTGGTGACAGTAACCTATCTATCTGCAGGGCTGGGGTGATATGCTGGTTCTGGTGACAGTAACCTATCTATCTGCAGGGCTGGGGTGATATGCTGGTGACAGTAACCTATCTATCCGCAGGGCTGGGGTGATATGCTGGTTCTGGTGACAGTAACCTATCTATCTGCAGGACTGGGGTGATATGCTGGTTCTGGTGACAGTAACCTATCTATCTGCAGGGCTGGGGTGATATGCTGGTTCTGGGGACAGTAACCTATCTATCTGCAGGGCTGGGGTGATATGCTGGTTCTGGGGACAGTAACCTATCTATCTGCAGGACTGGGGTGATATGCTGGTTCTGGTGACAGTAACCTATCTATCTGCAGGGCTGGGGTGATATGCTGGTTCTGGTGACAGTAACCTATCTATCTGCAGGGCTGGGGTGATATGCTGGTTCTGGTGACAGTAACCTATCTATCTGCAGGGCTGGGGTGATATGCTGGTTCTGGTGACAGTAACCTATCTATCTGCAGGGCTGGGGTGATATGCTGGTTCTGGTGACAGTAACCTATCTATCTGCAGGGCTGGGGTGATATGCTGGGTCTGGTGACAGTAACCTATCTATCTGCAGGGCTGGGGTGATATGCTGGTTCTGGTGACAGTAACCTATCTATCTGCAGGGCTGGGGTGATATGCTGGGTCTGGTGACAGTAACCTATCTATCTGCAGGGCTGGGGTGATATGCTGGTTCTGGTGACAGTAACCTATCTATCTGCAGGGCTGGGGTGATATGCTGGGTCTGGTGACAGTAACCTATCTATCTGCAGGGCTGGGGTGATATGCTGGGTCTGGTGACAGTAACCTATCTATCTGCAGGGCTGGGGTGATATGCTGGTTCTGGTGACAGTAACCTATCTATCTGCAGGGCTGGGGTGATATGCTGGTTCTGGTGACAGTAACCTATCTATCTGCAGTACTGGGGTGATATGCTGGGGTCTGGTGACAGTAACCTATCTATCTGCAGGGCTGGGGTGATATGCTGGTTCTGGTGACAGTAACCTATCTATCTGCAGGGCTGGGGTGATATGCTGGTTCTGGGGACAGTAACCTATCTATCTGCAGGGCTGGGGTGATATGCTGGTTCTGGGGACACACTATTTATAAGGTTACAGGCCTGTATACATGCACAGACTTGGGGGCGGGGGGACAGAACAGACAGCATATAGATTTCAGTGACCATAACACAAACTGGTATAAGGCCTGTTTTTTTGTTTTCGGTTATTGCCCCCTACACCGACCTGCAATAAATCAGGAGCCTTAGGGCGCATTCACAGGATGTAACGTGCCGCGTGATATGGCACGTATATGGCGTGTGAGAGTTTGCGGGCCGTAAAGGCTCCCATTCATTTCAATGGGGGTTAGGATCGTATACGCTGCGTTATTTTGTGACCGTGATTTTGCAAACTCTCACGCCGTATACATGCCATATCAAGCGGCACGTTACATCGTGTGAATGCACCCTTAGAAAAGAATCTGCAGTCGTGTCCATGTAGCCTGGAGAGGAGGAGAGATGTGCAGGGAATCTGAGAAGCCTGGGCTGTCCCCCTGACATCACATCTTACAGCCTGGGCTTACATGACGTATTATTCCTATTTCCCAGGATAATATCATTGTGACAGTCTGCTATGGAGTTGGATTCTTCATTGCAGCACTTCCTTGTATTAGGGGTGACATAGGTGCACGGTAATGATGTATAATTTGGCTGTCTGAGCTGCCTCGGTGCTGTGATATTCCTGCGCTGCCTTCCATAGGTGTGCATTGAGGTGCGGTAATATTGTTCCCAGAAAGCAATTAGAAGAGATATTGTAAATGACCTTCGAGATGATTTCCAGCATCTGCTGACTGCTCGCACAAGGACTCCCGAGAGCTGTAACAGCTGGAAAGTGATTCTTTAGGATTCTAAACATCTGATAATCCGGCGCCCCGGACTGCTAAAGCTGCACATTACAGATAGACTCAATACTCATGTACAGATATGAAGTGGCCCCTGAAGCCCTAATGTCGGGAGCACCGATGACTTAGCAGGTGCCGGGCTCTCCGGTGACCACCAGCAGCGAGACTTGGTCGCCTATAGTAAGTGCAGCAACCCTTCACTGTACAGCGATTTGGTGGTTCTGCTTGTGCCCTAAGGGGTATATACAGTACATGGCATCACACTTCAGGCTCAAGGCCTCTCCTCTCGTCTTAGTAAACGTGCGGAGCTTTCCTTTACTAAGTGCAGACTCTTGTAATAAAGTGCTTAATCCCGCTCTAATCCCGTATTTGGTCGGACAAGTAAACGCCGAGGTTTTCTTACAGGTTGTAATGAGAAGGGATTTGTTGAGATCCTTAGTATTAGGAGACAAGATCAGACATTTAGCAACGTTTTATAGATCGGCTTGTGCGAAACTTTTTGGCAGGTGTCGAAAATGCTGCAAAGTAAGAATTCTGTCCCAAATCAAAGTGTTAATGGGTTATTATTGGAAGTGAACGAAGAAAGAAACAAATCTAATTCCCATCATTGGGTCGGATCATCATGTCCAGGACTCCTTCTCCAAAGGGCAAGGGTCACACCAAATATTGATGGGAGTTACAATCCTATTCACACTTCTATCTTTAATGCAAACTTATTTTGTAGCATTTTTTTCACACCTACATCCATATGAGATTTGTGTGCTTAGGGCGAGCGCTGTCACCTCTTCGGCTCCTGCAATGTATCGCATATTCCATATCCCACCGATAGCCCCAGTGTCCCCCTTACCATTGCACCCTTGCTATCAGCCCCTGCTCGTTTCCGTTTTTGGTGACATTACAGGAAGGCTATATAATGTGCGGTGCACTAAGCCGGGTATTGCTTATCTCCCTATACCATATTCATGTTGTATACGCAGGCGGCTGCTTTCATGTTACTCAGCCCATGTCACATGTAATGGATTTCCTTCCGATCACAATCATATATTATCATACAAAGAATAGGGTTGTAGTAAAGCAGGAGACTTGATCATCTACAAGGTTTAATCATATGTGGTTGGGATGAGATTGCCAGTCTTGCATAGTAATACACAGATAAATCTCCAGGTCTGTACATTACAGTAAGACGTGTCCATGATGGATCACTGTGAGCAGCAGGATACGGAATATCTGGCCACAAAGTCATCACATTGTAATATTTCAGGGCGTCTTTCTTATAACAGAGGCTTTGAGCTGTTTGTGGTCTTGTATAAAGTAACCTGCAGAGTCCATGATAGATTATTAGAATAATATAATCCAATATGCCAGAACATGGAAAACCGTAACAGATTGGGTTTTTATATTTTGGGATTAGTTTTATCTTGTTTTTTTGCAATATTTGAGGGTATTTGGGATTTTCTAATTGAAGGTTTGATGCGTTCTCTCTATTCGCCCCTCTCTAGGCCCATCCCGATGCAACGTTAGTGTAAACTGGGGGTCAGCCATTAATTCATATTTGACCTGGACATTAGGACATAAGCATGAGCCGGACTGGTCTGTATATGTAATACAAGCGTAATTCTAAGAGTAAGATATAGAACTGATCAGAAATAACTAAGTCAGCAATCCGGAGCGACCGTATCAATACAAGGAACAGCCAAGTTATACGTTCTGACTAGCAGTGGACTATCCTTAGCCAGATCATTAGATCAACAGACGCTTCTATCCTGACCAGATCTTCAACTTCAGGATTGGCTAATAGCTCTCATCAGTCAGAATAGAGTAGCTGCTTATGATTTATCTTATTTCTATCAGAACCGTTCTACATCTCTCTATATATTATACAGTAAGTACATATGTATTTATGTCTGGCACATACAGAACTGAACATAGAACTAACCCATCATATAAGTCTCTGTGAATGAGGCCGAGAGTCCCCCCCCCCCCTATCAGTGGTCATGTGATCAGCGTAGAGGCCCCATCAATGGTCATGTGATCAGCAGGGAGGCCCCATCAGTGATCATGTGATCAGTGGGGAGACCCATCAGTAGTCATGTGATCAGCAGAGAGGCCCATCAGTGGTCATGTGACCAGCAGGGAGGCCCATCAGTAGTCATGTGATCAGCAGGGAGGCCCCATCGGTGGTCATGTGATCAGCGGGTAGGCCCCATCAGTATTCATGTGACCAGTAGGGAGGCCCATCAGTAGTCATGTGACCAGCAGGGAGGCCCATCAGTAGTCATGTGATCAGCAGGGAGGCCCCATCAGTGGTCATGTGATCAGCAGGGAGGCCCCATCAGTGGTCATGTGATCAGCAGGGAGGCCCCATCAGTGGTCATGTGATCAGCAGGGAGGCCCATCAGTAGTCATGTGATCAGCAGGGAGGCCCCATCAGTGGTCATGTGATCAGCAGGGAGGCCCCATCAGTGGTCATGTGATCAGCAGGGAGGCCCCATCGGTGGTCATGTGATCAGCGGGTAGGCCCCATCAGTATTCATGTGACCGGTAGGGAGGCCCATCAGTAGTCATGTGATCAGCAGGGAGGCCCCATCAGTGGTCATGGTAGTCATGTGACCAGCAGGGAGGCCCATCAGTAGTCATGTGATCAGCAGGGAGGCCCCATCAGTGGTCATGTGATCAGCAGGGAGGCCCCATCAGTGGTCATGTGATCAGCAGGGAGGCCCATCAGTAGTCATGTGATCAGCAGGGAGGCCCCATCAGTGGTCATGTGATCAGCAGGGAGGCCCCATCAGTGGTCATGTGATCAGCAGGGAGGCCCCATCAGTAGTCATGTGATCAGCAGGGAGGCCCCATCGGTGGTCATGTGATCAGCGGGTATGCCCCATCAGTATTCATGTGACCAGTAGGGAGGCCCATCAGTAGTCATGTGATCAGCAGGGAGGCCCCATCAGTGGTCATGGTAGTCATGTGACCAGCAGGGAGGCCCATCAGTGGTCATGTGATCAGCAGGGAGGCCCCATCAGTGGTCATGGTAGTCATGTGACCAGCAGGGAGGCCCATCAGTGGTCATGTGATCAGCAGGGAGGCCCCATCAGTGGTCATGTGATCAGCAGGGAGCCCCAGCAACAATCTATTAGGCAATAGTTGCAGGATCATAAAACAGCGCAATTCTTCTGTTGGTAACCGATGACGCGGTCAAGGACCCTTTTTCAATGCAGGTTTTTTATATCTAGGAAAAATCTCTTCTGAGTACATTATGGAGGAATATTTATACTCTGCTCTAGGTATATAATGGTATATACAGGACAGCAGTAGAGGCCTTTGACAGCCTTGAAGCCTTGTGTGTATTGGCTGACATCACACCGGTGTATATTGTACAGATCATATAGATCATATATTTCCCCTGCGGCTTCTATTCTCTCTTCCATACTGTCATTATCACTTATACGTTACATAGGGAGACAAAGTCCTGTATATATATAGGTGTATACGCCGCTCATACTCGGATGGTTTGCAGACTATCCGTCCTTCCATTGCCATCACTCTGATCCATTCTGTATATTATACTGTGTAATATTCTATCTATAGATCCTTCTCAGACAATGATCTCCTGGTAAGTGACTGCGCTCCATGTTCTTTGCTCTGCCTGTCACATTAATATTCCACAATTCCTTTGTCAGTTGTTCAGTGATCAGGATAATGATATTTTTTTCTATTTCCTAGTTGATTATATCCTCAAGGATCCCGATGAGAGGGACAGACTGTTTATTAGCAACATCCCTCATTCGTTTCCTCAGCGGGTAATTCGCGCCCCTGTTCCTTGGCACGCTTCATACAGCCAGGCTCATACATGGAATGAAGATCACCTTTTTACTACCAACCCCATGATGTTGTCTCTGCAAGAACTCTGGATGACTCAGTAAGAAAATCCGCTTTGTTCTGAAGCTGCTTAAAGGGAGTCTGTCAGCATGAAATAGCGTTATAGCCCGCACAGACGCTCGCTGCCCCTCGCATACACTCTCCAAAGCTGCTTTTATCTTCTTTGTCTGCAGCTGAAAGATGTTTTGTAGATATGCAGATTATTTGTAATGGGCTTCAGGGCCCTGTAATTTACACGATGGGCTTCGGTGACGCATTTACTACATGTCCCTAAAGCCCAGTAGCCGTGTCGTTCCCCCCATCAGTCCTGTGTCTGTCTCCGGCTTTGTCACACATGCACATGATGTTACAGTACCCTGTGGACTCACATACATGACACATTATACCAAAGCCCTCCTTGCAACAATAAAACAAGACTGCAAGAACTTCTTTGTGGGCCGGGTCGGCCGCGGCTTTTATTTCTTCTTTTGAATACAGATTAACATATTGTTATGGCTGCACAAGTCGGAGCAGGAGCGGGATGTCGGCACTGAACACCCAATGGCCACTTTCCCCGTCCACCATTAATACCGAGCTCCGGCTGTGACTTGTATTACAGCTCCCTGTATGGGGTGTTCCAGCAGCCATATCTCCCCCCCAGTCATCGTTTCATTGTGGAAGAGTAGGTTTGAGTGAGCGATGTCTGCCGATATCTACGGCATCTACCGAATTCACTGCATCTCCTGGCAGAGTGATGACCACTATACTATAACTAGGCCCCTGTGTCTGGACGCTTAGGGGACGGTTATATATGACGCGGGGTTCCGCCAGATTTTCCTGCAATGATTGAAGTGGCATTAAAGCTTTTCTGATAAAGAAATAATAAAAGCTGGGTCTTCATCTCTGCGATTTAGCTTTATGACCTATGACCTTTCATATCAAATCCTTTCCGGCAGAATCTAGAAGCATTCCTCTGCCTCTCTTTGTGTTACATTTTAGGTTCAGCGATCTGAGATTTGTGCGCACAGAAGAATTGCTGTCTGGTAGCTTACCGCTGCTGCCTGCCGAATTTGAAGAACTGGTTCAAAGGCATTGCCTAGAAGCCCGCACGACATTGCGTAATAAGTGAGTTCATTGTGCCCAAGTGTGGGCTGCATTGATAGTGTATATGTCTATCGAGCTAATGATAGTTATTATCCTACAATTACATACAACACGGCTGAAGTGCGACGGACACTCATTATCGCTAATCTTTGATCCCGCTGCCATGGGTGCCTGTATCTCGCTCCACACTGTTATTTCCCTGGATTTGAGTTGATTGTAAGCCATGTAGTATACAGTATATGTCACACTCCTATACGTGACTATGAATGTAATGTATGGGATTCTGAGAGCATGACGCATGTATGGGGTAACATGTTACATGAGCCAAGTATGTGCATATGTGTAGTATCTCACACATAGGGCAGCAGTAAGGATGTAACCAGGCTTCTCTACACCCAAGGCCGACGTCCACTTCACTGCCTGAGCCCTGCATCTAAGTACAGCTACGCCAATGGACGCCTAAGACAGTTATGGATCTTGGAAGGGAACAATGAAAAAAATGCTAAAGGTCAAGAATAGTCTTAAAGGGGCTTCCCACAAAAGACATTTGTAGCCTATCCACAGAATATACCAAAATGTCTGATAGATGCAGGTCCCACCTCTGGAACTTGCACCTATCTCTAAAATGAGAGCCCCCCCCCCCCCTCCCAGCATCTGTGCACCAAGTCCTACCTAACTGTCACATTGCTGAAGCGTCAGCCATGGTGAATGGCACAACACAGCTTTTTGTGATCCCCACATTCTATATTTTTTCCCGATCAGTATGTCTTTTATTTGGAGTATGGGATGGAAAAATCACACAAACATGGGGAGAACATACAAACTCCTTGTTTTTTGCCCTTGGCGGGGTTCAAACCAAGGACTCCAGTGCTGCAAGGCTGCAGTGCTAACCACTGAGCCACCGTGTGGCCCCTGAGTCTGTGTTCTTGTCCCGGGTGCTCCTGACGTTCAAGAATGGCTCCTTCTATACTATATGTCTTAACTATGAGACAAACAGAAGACGTTCTGGGCTATATTTTTATTGTTCTCTGCTTTTTCTGTTTCTATGGCAGACAAGACAAAGGAGGACGAGGCTCTTGCTCCAGCCAGTTGTCTTAAAGGGGATATCCAGGATTTAGGATCTCATAATCTATGCTAAGTATAGTGCAGGCACTGGAATCAGCCCTATACAGCTGATCGGTGTGGGGGCCAGCTGTTGGGATCCCCATAATCAGATTTTCATGGCCGATCCTAAGGATAGAGCATAATAAAAATCCTGGACAACCCCCCTAATCCAGCCACAGGACAGTGATAAGGTGGGAGGGGGTTTATATACAGGTATATTTCTCAGTTTTCACTGTGATATGAGACAAGGTGGGGACGTCCGGGGATATATAGTCACTGGCTTTGTGCCTGTCTGTCTTTAGTGTTCTTTTTATGCACCGCCATGTCACAACTATTCTGCAATACCAAGGAACATTTACTAGAGATAAGTCTCAGAACTTGCTATTACGGTATCTTGTATGATTTTCGCCTCTGATCTCAGTTTGTAATATCTTGTATGATTTTCGCCTCTGATCTCAGTTTCTGATCCTTACAGATGGATACCACATTGTGCGTCAATCTTTAAGTCTGAAAAGGATGAGTGGATTCACTTACTTCCCCAGAGTGAGGACGACTCGGCGGTGCAGATTCAGGAGTTTTTCGCTTCTGTTTCGTCTCTGATGTCCCTGCAGCTGCGTGGGATGGTCATCAATTCTCTTCAGGACTTGCTGACTTTCTTCACAATACACAAGGTAATTAGGAGGCCGGATAATGAAGCGCACTGTTCCTGTACGTTGTAAGTACCGCAGACAAGCAAATGGGAATAGCGGCCATTCAATAGATGCATTATGTATGTGGTATAATACCGCCAGACCCAAGGTCAGAATAACCCATCAGTTATTTATATTCACCTATTCTACATTATGCATTTCAGAGGTTGTCTTAAGTCTCTTCGCCGCCGCCATGTGATTTTATAATAAACCTTACCATATAATGCATCTATAGATAGAAGGACTTGAAAGCTTTCCTTACTGCAGTAATGGATATTTTGGTTCTTGTTCGTGACTTTCTAATTCAGTTACATCTTTTGTCTGTAATGAAGATGTAGAATAGAAGTTAGTTATAGCGGTGAGCGTCTGTCCAGGCTGTACATGAAGTGTCTCTCGGCCAAAGCAGTGCTTGTGCTTCGCTGGCCTGATTCTTAGAAAGATCATTATGATGAGTATTCATAGAACAGGTGTATAGAAGCCATATGCAACCTGCTCCTTAAAGGGGACCTTATGTCTCCTCCAGCAAGTCCTGTGTGAGTGGATCTGAGGTTAGTGTCATAGTCGGCCATTCTGCTTCTATCTATCCACTCTTCGGCTGCTATCTCTGCCTGTTGCCCTGTTCCTCTCTCTTCTCGGTGCCCTCTGCCAAGCATCTTGCACCCTTTGAAATAAAGTTGAAGTTAGGCCAGTCCTATCTCAGTATATTAGATAATATTTGGCTACACTAGAAAGTATTAAGGAGAACTGAATGACGTCATTTATAATCCAGTCTCCTTCCTCCAAGTTTAGGCATAACCAGGGTGTTCTTTCCTTTCCATGTGACTGCTGCATTCTCCATGCTGTAGATAAGAAGCTTCTGCAGCCTTTTATCAATGACTAAACCCTTTCTCAGTAGATCTGAGGTTCTTTCCTAAATAGAGAGCAGAACTCTATAACTACTTGTTGTCTGTGCCCTGTTTTCTGTATCCACTGAAGATCCAGGTGGCCGAATGTGCAGTGATCCTTATAATTACTTGTGGAGAGAAATAGCATCTACCTGTCTGAGCCGCCTGAGAAGATGTTCACTGTGCTGGAGCACGTAGGTCCGGAGTAGTAGGAAGAACGAGAAGAGCAAAGAGACGTATATAAGCCATAACATGGAAGGGGTTATCCACAGGACAGCAATTGATGGCATATCCTTAAGATAGGCAACCAGTTTTAGATTGATGGGGTTCCGAGTGTCACAACACCCAGAGATTATATGCTTCCCAAAGTGGGAGGCCCCTGGCATTATTATTATTATGCTGGGCCCTGCAGTGTTCTGTTTTAGTAGTGGAGGGTATCTGTACTGCAGCAGTTATCAGAAACTTAAATGGGACACGACTGCAGTGACAAAACTGCTGCTGGAGGAGAAAAAGCAGGGGTGTGCAGGGGAAAAATCAGGGGAGTGCAAGGGAAACAGGGGAGTGCAGGGAAAAATCAGGGGAGTGCAAGGGAAACAGGGGAGAGTAGGGGAAAAATCAGGGGAGTGCAGGGAAAAAAGGGGAGTGCAGGGGAAACAGGGGAGTGCAGGGGAAAAAACAGGGGAGTGCAAGGGAAACAGGGGAGTGCAGGGGAAAAATCAGGGGAGTGCAGGGGAAAAATCAGGGGAGTGAAAGGGAAACGGGAGTGCAGGCGAAACAGGAGTGCAGGGGAAAAAACAGGGGAGTGCAAGATAAAAAACAGGGGAGTGCAGGGGAAAAATCAGGGGAATACTAGCTAAAAAGGGGAGTGCAGGGGAAAAATCAGGGAAGTACAAGGGAAACGGGAATGCAGGGAAAAAACAGGGGAGTGCAGGGGAAAAAATCGGGAGTGCAGGGGAAAAAAATGGTTAAAAACAGGGGAGTGCAGGAGGGTGGATGAACTGTAAAAACAGGACCCCAGAGAAGCCGGGGAGCTTGGCTTTGAAGCGTATCTTCTGCTGTTCCCTGGACTTTTCTGCACTGGATAGAGATGATTTAGTGTTCCTTTATTGTGCTGTAATGTCACTTGTGGTGTTGAGAGTTTGGGAGCTGTGCATGAGTGTGTTTAGTCCCTCTGCAGCCGAGGCCTCGCTCCCCTGTATCTCTGGTTTTATAGCACCTAGAATAGTGCATTTGGTATCTGCTGAGGCATCTGGTGCCAACCCTGCAGCTGTCACAGAAATGGAGAAATCACAGTCAGGAATGTCCTACTTCTATGTCACCTACATACATAGATATATTATATACTGTATAATGCTATGACTGTATCCCTGTATGGGTAACGGAGCGAGGATTCCTCCGACAGCATTTCATCTCCCAGATTATTAGCTAAATGATCTCTGCCAGTAATG
Organism: Leptodactylus fuscus; assembly: GCF_031893055.1. Taxonomy (NCBI): domain Eukaryota; kingdom Metazoa; phylum Chordata; class Amphibia; order Anura; family Leptodactylidae; genus Leptodactylus; species Leptodactylus fuscus. Next base: position 2,535,083 of record NC_134272.1, read on the forward strand.
GGACCAATTTGGGTGATAAATACATGGAGTCCAATACCCAGAACCTGCTGACAACACGGAATAAACGCTGCGCTGCAATCGGCGTCTTATTGGTTGTCTGTATTGACAAATTCCATATTAGTGATTTCTGCCTTTTTCTTCATTACGAGACGTGATGAATATTTTTAAGATGAGCCAGTTATGTGATTCTCCCGGCGTTAGCACAAGACGTGTGGCGGGCTCCGGCGCTGGGCCACGTGTTCTGTGCAGTCACCAGTCACACATTATCATTGCTCTATATTATTCGTCATCAGAGAACCATTAAAAACTAAAAAAAATATATAAATACAATAAAAAGAATTAAAAATATAAATCTCCCCCCGATTCCTAGTAAAACACTTACACATGAGGTATCCCTGTGTCCAAAAACACCCGCTCTCCAAACTTATAAATATATTACACCCGTATGGTGAACACCGTCGTGGCGAAAACATCAAAGGAGCCGAAACGCCTTATTTATTTTTTTGTTTTGCGTCTCCTAAAAAATTTGATTGAAAAAAAATGGTCTAAAAACCCAAAATGTGGCCCTGCAAGAAAAGACACCTGATGTATAGAGTAAAAAATGTGATAAAAAGGGGTAAAATGGAAAAAATGTATAAATTTGTCATCACCAGAATTGCACTGACCTGCAGAATACAAGTCCTGTCATTTTTGCTGCATATTGAACGCCGTAAAATCAAATCTGGCAAGAAAGTCGCGCAAACACAATTTTTCTCTTAATTCCCCCCCAGTTTAATATTTTTCCTAGTATATGGTGCAGAATATTGAATAGGACCATTATAAAGTACAATTTGTCCCACAAAAACTTAGCCCTCATACAGCTCTATATACGGAAAAGATTAAAAGGCGAGGAGTCAGAAACGAAAATTGAAAAATGGCAGAAAAGGGTGAAAGTGGCCGAGCCGTAGGATGCAGATTGGTTTGTTATAAAGGCCCCTTAGAATATTCACTGTATACCGCCATACGTTATATATTCACTATATACCGCCATATGTTAGATATTCACCATATACTGCCATATGTTATATATTCACTATATACCGCCATATGTTATATATTCACTGTATACCGCCATATGTTATATATTCACTGTATACCGCCATATGTTATATATTCATTATATACCCCCATATGTTAGATATTCACTATATGCCGCCATATGTTATATATTCACCATATACTGCCATATGTTATAAATTCACCATATACTGCCATATGTTATAAATTCACCATATACCGCCATATGTTATATATTCACCATATACCGCCATATGTTATTTATTTACTATATACCACCATATGTTATATATTCACCATATACCGCCATATGTTATTTATTTACTATATACCGCCATATGTTAGATATTCACTATATGCCGCCATATGTTATATATTCACCATATACTGCCATATGTTATAAATTCACCATATACTGCCATATGTTATAAATTCACCATATACCGCCATATGTTATATATTCACCATATACCGCCATATGTTATTTATTTACTATAGACCACCATATGTTATATATTCACCATATACCGCCATATGTTATTTATTTACTATATACCACCATATGTTATATATTCACCATATACCGCCATATGTTATATATTCACCATATACCACCATATGTTATATATTCACCATATACCGCCATATGTTATATATTCACCATATACCGCCATGTTATTTATTTACTATATACCGCCATATGTTATATATTCACCATATACCGCCATATGTTATATATTCACCATATACCGCCATATGTTATATATTCACCATATATCGCCATATGTTATTTATTTACTATATACCGCCATATGTTATATATTCACCATATACCGCCATATGTTATATATTCACCGTATACTGCCATATGTTAGATATTCACCGTATACCGCCATATGTTAGATATTCACCGTATACCGCCATATGTTAGATATCCGACTCTCTGGATGTTTGGCGCAGTCTGATATCATCTCATTTGTTTCTATTTTCCCGATCTTGCTAACACTGAATAATAATTGTAGACTCGCTCTCGGCTTGTTTTGTTGTCAGCGGGCGAGGATTCTGCTTGTCGGCAGCTTGACATTCTCCTGGTGGCCATTGTGCGCCGGTCGTCCTCCCAGGGGCGCTGAATCTGCCTCTCGGCTCAGTAGCCGCGCTGTCACGCTGACACAATGGCTGCCGCGTATTCCCAGTACAGATAATATTCTGCGCTCATTGACGCTCCGCGGGGCTTCTCGTATTCACCCAAAGTAAAGGAAGAAAATGAAGATCAATTCAGATTCACAAGAAGATCAGGAAAGTCTCTGAGTAATGAAGAAATCTATGAAGTAATACAATGCGCTTATTAGTGATGTCACAGCCACCTTCAGGCTCCAGCCAGAGATTTAGCCACTCAAATTATCTTTATACATCTTTTCATGCATCATTAGTCAGGAAATTCTCCAAGCTCTGATGTCCCTAGGGGGCGGTGTTACAGCAGCCATATTCTTGTCTCTAGGGGGCGGTGTTATCTATCTATCTATCTATCTATCTATCTCCTATCTATCTATCTATCTATCTATCTATCTATCTCCTATCTATCTATCTATCTATCTATCTATCTATCTCCTATCTATCTATCTATCTATCTATCTATCTATCTATCTCCTATCTATCTATCTATCTATCTATCTATCTATCTATCTCCTATCTATCTATCTCCTATCTATCTATCTATCTATCTATCTATCTATCTATCTATCTATCTATCTCCTATCTATCTATCTATCTATCTATCTCCTATCTATCTATCTATCTATCTATCTATCTATCTATCTCCTATCTATCTATCTCCTATCTATCTATCTATCTATCTATCTATCTATCTCCTATCTATCTATCTATCTATCTATCTATCTATCTCCTATCTATCTATCTATCTATCTATCTATCTATCTATCTCCTATCTATCTATCTATCTATCTATCTATCTATCTATCTATCTCCTATCTATCTATCTCCTATCTATCTATCTATCTATCTATCTATCTATCTATCTATCTATCTCCTATCTATCTATCTATCTATCTATCTATCTATCTATCTATCTATCTCCTATCTATCTATCTATCTATCTATCTCCTATCTATCTATCTATCTATCTATCTCCTATCTATCTATCTATCTATCTATCTATCTCCTATCTATCTCCTATCTATCTATCTATCTATCTATCTATCTATCTATCTCCTATCTATCTATCTATCTATCTATCTCCTATCTATCTATCTATCTATCTATCTATCTATCTCCCTCCCTATCTATCTATCTATCTATCTCCTATCTATCTATCTATCTATCTATCTATCTATCTATCTATCTCCTATCTATCTATCTCCTATCTATCTATCTATCTATCTATCTATCTATCTCCTATCTATCTATCTATCTATCTCCTATCTATCTATCTATCTATCTATCTATCTATCTATCTCCTATCTATCTATCTATCTATCTATCTATCTATCTATCTCCTATCTATCTATCTATCTATCTATCTATCTATCTCCTATCTATCTCCTATCTATCTATCTATCTATCTATCTATCTATCTATCTATCTATCTCCTATCTATCTATCTATCTATCTATCTCCTATCTATCTATCTCCTATCTATCTATCTATCTATCTCCTATCTATCTATCTATCTATCTATCTATCTATCTATCTCCTATCTATCTATCTATCTATCTATCTATCTATCTATCTTCTATCTATCTATCTATCTATCTCCTATCTATCTATCTATCTATCTATCTATCTCCTATCTATCTATCTATCTATCTATCTATCTCCTATCTATCTATCTATCTATCTATCTCCTATCTATCTATCTATCTATCTATCTATCTCCTATCTATCTATCTATCTATCTATCTATCTATCTATCTCCTATCTATCTCCTATCTATCTATCTATCTATCTATCTATCTATCTATCTATCTCCTATCTATCTATCTATCTATCTATCTATCTATCTATCTCCTATCTATCTATCTATCTATCTCCTATCTATCTATCTATCTATCTATCTATCTATCTATCTATCTCCTATCTATCTATCTATCTATCTATCTCCTATCTATCTATCTATCTATCTATCTATCTATCTATCTATCTCCTATCTATCTATCTATCTATCTATCTATCTATCTCCTATCTATCTATGTATCTCCTATCTATCTATTTATCTATCATCTATCTATCTATCTATCTATCTATCTCCTATCTATCTATCTATCTATCTATCTATCTATCTATCTCCTGTCTATCTATCTATCTATCTATCTATCTCCTATCTATCTATCTATCTATCTATCTATCTATCTATCTATCTATCTATCTCCTATCTATCTATCTATCTATCTATCTCCTATCTATCTATGTATCTCCTATCTATCTATTTATCTATCATCTATCTATCTATCTATCTATCTATCTATCTATCTCCTGTCTACCTATCTATCTATCTATCTATCTATCTATCTATCTATCTCCTATCTATCTATCTATCTATCTATCTATCTATCTATCTATCTCCTATCTATCTATCTATCTATCTATCTATCTATCTATCTATCTCCTATCTATCTATCTATCTATCTATCTATCTATCTATCTCCTATCTATCTATCTATCTATCTATCTATCTATCTATCTATCTCCTATCTATCTATCTATCTATCTATCTATCTATCTATCTATCTCCTATCTATCTATCTATCTATCTATCTATCTCCTATCTATCTATCTATCTATCTATCTATCTATCTCCTATCTATCTATCTATCTATCTATCTATCTCCTATCTATCTATCTATCTATCTATCTATCTATCTCCTATCTATCTATCTATCTATCTATCTATCTATCTATCTATCTCCTATCTATCTATGTATCTCCTATCTATCTATTTATCTATCATCTATCTATCTATCTATCTATCTATCTATCTCCCGTCTATCTATCTATCTATCTATCTATCTATCTATCTATCTATCTCCTGTCTATCTATCTATCTATCTATCTATCTATCTATCTCCTATCTATCTATCTATCTATCTATCTATCTCCTATCTATCTATCTATCTATCTATCTATCTATCTAGCTATCTATCTCCTATCTATCTATCTATCTATCTATCTATCTAGCTATCTATCTATCTATCTATCTATCTCCTATCTATCTATCTATCTATCTATCTATCTATCTATCTATCTATCTCCTATCTATCTATCTATCTATCTATCTATCTCCTATCTATCTATCTATCTATCTATCTATCCATCTATCCGGTTATATTACTATGTTGCCGTTATTACATTTCCGTTTTTCTTTTCCCCAGGATGGAAATGATTTTGGAGAGATTTATGACGACATGAAATTCTTCACTCCCCAAATTCTCATCATAAAGCTTAAGGTTGAAGAGCCAAAAATCTCCTTTGAGCCGGTCCTGGAGGAGTGCTGGAGCCTAATCAGACGCTGCTTCCAGGAGATTATTCGGAGCGCGGAAGGACTTCCTAAGGTGTGTCATGTGGAGAGGTGAAGCTGACGAGGGGAGACAGTAACAGAAATATTCCCTGAGCTCTAGAAATAATGTAACCGGTCTGTAACCTGCTCCGAACTCTAGAGAAAGGACAGCTTATAGCCGGACCTGTTACAGGGCTCCATAGGCCCATCTTATGTAGGTGGTTCCACCAGAAAGTCCTGACTCCGCCCACATGACACATGTCGGGGAAAAGAACTTCAGGAATTTTGAATTTCAGCAAATTTTAATAATTTTTCACCTTCACCCCAGAGGTTTAGTTCAGTATTACTGTCACATCATGTGCTGTATAGTGCAGAATACTGTATGATATATATATGGATGGAGCAGATACTGTCACATATATACTGTATGTTATATATATGGAGCGGATACTGTCACATATATACTGTATGTTATATATATGGAGCAGATACTGTCACATATATACTGTATGTTATATATATGGAGCAGATACTGTCACATATATACTGTATGTTATATATATGGAGCAGATACTGTCACATATATACTGTATGTTATATATACGGAGCAGCTACTATCACATATATACTGTATGTTATATATCTGGAGCAGCTACTGTCACATATATACTGTATGTTATATATATGGAACAGATACTATCACATATACTGTATGTTATATATACGGAGCAGCTACTGTCACATATACTGTATGTTATATATACGGAGCAGATACTGTCACATATATACTGTATGTTATATATATGGAGCAGATACTATCACATATACTGTATGTTATATATACGGAGCAGATACTATCACATATACTGTATGTTATATATATGGAGCAGATACTGTCACATATACTGTATGTTATATATACGGAGCAGATACTGTCACATATATACTGTATGTTATATATATGGAGCAGATACTATCACATATACTGTATGTTATATATACGGAGCAGATACTATCACATATACTGTATGTTATATATACGGAGCAGCTACTGTCACATATATACTGTATGTTATATATACGGAGCAGATACTGTCACATATACTGTATGTTATATATACGGAGCAGCTACTGTCACATATATACTGTATGTTATATATATGGAGCAGATACTATCACATATACTGTATGTTATGTATATGGAGCAGCTACTGTCACATACTGTATATACTGTATGTTATATATACGGAGCAGCTACTGTCACATATATACTGTATGTTATATATACGGAGCAGATACTGTCACATATACTGTATGTTATGTATATGGAGCAGCTACTGTCACATATATACTGTATGTTATATATACGGAGCAGATACTGTCACATATATACTGTATGTTATATATACGGAGCTCATACCGTCACATACATACTGTATGTTATATATATGGAGCAGATACTGTCACATATATACTGTATGTTATATATATGGAGCAGATACTATCACATATACTGTATGTTATATATATGGAGCAGCTACTGTCACATACTGTATATACTGTATGTTATATATACGGAGCAGCTACTGTCACATATATACTGTATGTTATATATACGGAGCAGATACTGTCACATATACTGTATGTTATATATATGGAGCAGATACTGTCACATACTGTATATACTGTATGTTATATATTCGGAGCAGATACTGTCACATATATACTGTATGTTATATATACGGAGCAGATACTATCACATACTGTATATACTGTATGTTATATATACGGAGCAGCTACTGTCACATATATACTGTATGTTATATATATGGAGCAGATACTATCACATATACTGTATGTTATATATACGGAGCAGATACTGTCACATACACTCACCGGCCACTTTATTAGGTCCACCATGCTAGTAACGGGTTGGACCCCCTTTTGCCTTCAGAACTGCCTCAATTCTTCGTGGCATAGATACAACAAGGTGCTGGAAGCGTTCCTCAGAGATTTTGCTCCATATTGACATGATGGCATCACACAGTTGCAGTCGCAGATTTGTCGGCTGCACATCCATGATGCGAATCTCCCGTTCCACCACATCCCAAAGATGCTCCTCTATTGGATTGAGATCTGGTGACTGTGGAGGCCATTGGAGTACAGTGAACTCATTGTCATGTTCAAGAAACCAGTCTGAGATGATTCCAGCTTTATGACATGGCATTGCATTATCCTGCTGAAAGTAGCCATCAGATGTTGGGTACATTGTGGTCATAAAGGGATGGACATGGTCAGCAACAATACTCAGGTAGGCTTTGGCGTTGCAACGATGCTCAATTGGTACCAAGGGGGGGCCCAAAGAGTGCCAAGAAAATATTCCCCACACCATGACACCACCACCACCAGCCTGAACCGTTACCGATACAAGGCAGGATGGATCCATGCTTTCATGTTGTTGACGCCAAATTCTGAGCCTACCATCCGAATGTCGCAGCAGAAATCGAGACTCATCAGACCAGGCAACGTTTTTCCAATCTTCAATTGTCCAATTTCGATGAGCTTGTGCAAATTGTAGCCTCAGTTTCCTGTTCTTAGCTGAAAGGAGTGGCACCCGGTGTGGTCTTCTGCTGCTGTAGCCCATCTGTAGCCTCAAAGTTGGACGTACTGTGCGGCGTTCAGAGATGCTCTTCTGGCTACCTTGGTTGTAACGGGTGGCTATTTGAGTCACTGTTGCCTTTCTATCAGCTGGAACCAGTCTGGCCATTCTCCTCTGACCTCTGGCATCAACAACGCATTTCCGCCCCCCACAGAACTGCCGCTCACTGGATGTTTTTTCTTTTTCGGACCATTCTCTGTAAACCCTAGAGATGGTTGTGCGTGAAAATCCCAGTAGATCAGCAGTTTCTGAAATACTCAGACCAGCCCTTCTGGCACCAACAACCATGCCACGTTCAAAGGCACTCAAATCACCTTTCTTCCCCCCCATACTGATGCTCGGGTTGAACTGCAGGAGATTGTCTTGACCATGTCTACATGCCGAAATGCACTGAGTTGCCGCCATGTGATTGGCTGATTAGAAATTAAGTGTTAACGAGCAGTTGGACAGGTATACCTAATAAAGTGGCCGGAGCAGATACTGTCACATATATACTGTATGTTATGTATATGGAGCAGATACTGTCACATATATACTGTATGTTATGTATATGGAGCAGATACTGTCACATATATACTGTATGTTATGTATATGGAGCAGATACTGTCACATATATACTGTATGTTATGTATATGGAGCAGATACTGTCACATATACTGTATGTTATATATACGGAGCAGATACTGTCACATATATACTGTATGTTATGTATATGGAGCAGATACTGTCACATATACTGTATGTTATATATACGGAGCAGAACGTAAAGCAGCATTTCATCTTCACTTCCAGGTTGAAGTTGAACTTTTTCCAGATCTTCAAGTAGAGACTCTGACTCTGAGCTCTGTAAAGCCGGAGGAATCCTTAGTGTCTGAATACATCAGCAAAGCCAGGGAGGTGTTTAACATGAATATAGTCGGCCCACAAAAGTAAGGCGTAACTCTATCTATCTAATCAAATCAAAATCAATCAAATCAAAAAAAGCTTTATTGGCACATCCGAATAGATATTTGGCATTGCCAAAGCTAGTAAAGTGGGGGTGGGGTGGGGGGTGGTTTGGGGTATAACAGTCCATGGAGTCTCATCTTCCTCTTAGTTGGTGACTGCTATATGGGGAGGTGGGGGTGGGGCGGGTGTATTGGGATAAATATGATTTGATTGATTTGACTCTATCTATCTATCTCCTATCTATCTATCTATCTATCTATCTCCTATCTATCATCTATCTATCTATCTATCTATCTATCTATCTATCTATCTATCTCCTATCTATCTATCTATCTATCTATCTCCTATCTATCTATCTATCTATCTATCTATCTCCTATCTATCTATCTATCTATCTATCTCCTATCTATCTATCTATCTATCTATCTATCTATCTATCTCCTATCTATCTATCTATCTATCTTCTATCTATCTATCTATCTCCTATCTATCTATCTATCTATCTATCTCCTATCTATCTATCTATCTATCTATCTCCTATCTATCTATCTATCTATCTATCTATCTATCTCCTATCTATCTATCTATCTATCTATCTATCTATCTCCTATCTATCTATCTATCTATCTATCTATCTATCTATCTATCTATCTCCTATCTATCTATCTATCTCCTATCTATCTATCTATCTATCTATCTATCTATCTATCTTTCTATCTATCTATCTATCTATCTATCTATCTATCTATCTATCTCCTATCTATCTATCTATCTATCTATCTATCTATCTATCTCCTATCTATCTATCTATCTATCTATCTATCTATCTATCTATCTCCTATCTATCATCTATCTATCTCCTATCTATCTATCTATCTATCTATAGATAGATAGATGGATAGATAGATAGATGGCAGAGCTGATGTCGAGTCTCGTGTCCTCCATGTTACCATATAACACTATTGTAGAGAGATCTCAGGAGACTTCCGGATGAATTGCAGATTTCTTCTTTCTTCCTCTTCCCTCAGGTACCTGAATGTTTATAAAAAATACAACAATCTTCTGAACCAGAAAGCTCAGCAAGACATTATGGGGTTCCTTAAGGAGGAGCATTCTCTGCAGGCCTTCACTAAGGTAATGAGGAATGAAAGGCCGGCGCTTGTTAGGGAGGATCACGAATCATCCGGCTGTATAATAGATGGTGGAATTAAGATTTATTATACATTAGATTGAAATATTCATTACATAATGAGATAAAAGTGAGAAGCGCGGCCGTAAATCATGTACATGGATGTCAGCTGAGAATCTCATAGATTTTATATGCAAATGAAACTTACTTACATTCTCCTATCTATCTATCTATCCATCTCCTATCTATCTATCTATCTATCTATCTATCTATCTATCTATCTATCTCCTATCTATCTATCTATCTCCTATCTATCTATCTATCTATCTCCTATCTATCTATCTATCTATCTATCTATCTTCTATCTATCTATCTATCTATCTATCTATCTATCTATCTATCTATCTCCTATCTATCTATCTATCTATCTATCTATCTATCTCCTATCTATCTATCTATCTATCTATCTATCTATCTATCTCCTATCTATCTATCTCCTATCTATCTATCTATCTATCTATCTATCTATCTTCTATCTATCTATCTATCTATCTATCTCCTATCTATCTATCTATCTATCTATCTATCAATCTATCTATCTCCTATCTATCTATCTATCTATCTATCTATCTCCTATCTATCTCCTATCTATCTATCTCCTATCTATCTATCTATCTATCTATCTATCTATCTATCTATCTATCTATCTCCTATCTATCTATCTATCAATCTATCTATCTATCTCCTATCTATCTATCTATCTATCTATCTATCTATCTCCTATCTATCTATCTATCTATCTATCTATCTATCTATCTATCTCCTATCTATCTATCTATCTATCTATCTATCATCTATCTATCTATCTATCTATCTATCTATCTATCTCCTATCTATCTATCTATCTATCTATCTATCTATCTATCTCCTATCTATCTATCTCCTATCTATCTATCTCCTATCTATCTATCTATCTATCTATCTATCTATCTCCTATCTATCTATCTATCTATCTATCTATCTCCTATCTATCTATCTATCTATCTATCTATCTATCTATCTATCAATCTATCTATCTCCTATTTATCTATCTATCTATCTCCTATCTATCTCATATCTATCTATCTCCTATCTATCTATCTATCTATCTATCTATCTATCTATCTATCTATCTCCTATCTATCTATCTATCTATCTATCTATCTATCTATCTATCTCCTATCTATCTATCTATCTATCTATCTATCTATCTATCTATCAATCTATCTATCTCCTATTTATCTATCTATCTATCTCCTATCTATCTCATATCTATCTATCTCCTATCTATCTATCTATCTATCTATCTATCTATCTATCTATCTATCTCCTATCTATCTATCTATCTATCTATCTATCTATCTATCAATCTATCTATCTATCAATCTATCTATCTCCTATCTATCTATCTATCTATCTATCTATCTCCTATCTATCTATCTCCTATCTATCTATCTCCTATCTATCTATCTCCTATCTATCTATCTATCTATCTATCTATCTATCTATCTCCTATCTATCTATCTATCTATCTATCTATCTATCTATCTATCTCCTATCTATCTCATATCTATCTATCTCCTATCTATCTATCTATCTATCTATCTATCTATCTATCTATCTATCTCCTATCTATCTATCTATCTATCTATCTATCTATCTATCTATCTCCTATCTATCTCATATCTATCTATCTCCTATCTATCTATCTATCTATCTATCTATCTATCTCCTATCTATCTATCTATCTATCTATCTATCTATCTCCTATCTATCTATCTATCTATCTATCAATCTATCTCCTATCTATCTATCTATCTATCTATCTATCTATCTCCTATCTATCTATCTATCTATCTATCTATCTATCTATCAATCTATCTATCTCCTATCTATCTATCTATCTATCTATCTATCTATCTATCTATCTCCTATCTATCTATCTATCTATCTATCTATCTATCAATCTATCTATCTATCAATCTATCTATCTCCTATCTATCTATCTATCTATCTATCTATCTATCTCCTATCTATCTATCTATCTATCTATCTATCTCCTATCTATCTATCTATCTATCTATCTATCTATCTATCTCCTATCTATCTATCTATCTCCTATCTATCTATCTCCTATCTATCTATCTCCTATCTATCTATCTATCTCCTATCTATCTATCTCCTATCTATCTATCTATCTATCTATCTATCTATCTATCTATCTATCTCCTATCTATCTATCTATCTATCTATCTATCTATCTATCTATCTCCTATCTATCTATCTATCTATCTATCTATCTATCTATCTATCTCCTATCTATCTATCTATCTATCAATCTATCTATCTCCTATCTATCTATCTATCTATCTCCTATCTATCTATCTATCTATCTATCTATCTATCTATCTATCAATCTATCTATCTATCAATCTATCTATCTCCTATCTATCTATCTATCTATCTATCTATCTATCTATCTATCTCCTATCTATCTATCTATCTATCTATCTATCTATCTATCTATCTCCTATCTATCTCATATCTATCTATCTCCTATCTATCTATCTATCTATCTATCTATCTATCTATCTATCTATCTCCTATCTATCTATCTATCTATCTCCTATCTATCTATCTATCTATCTATCTATCTATCTATCTCTCTATCTATCTCCTATCTATCTATCTATCTATCTATCTATCTATCTCCTATCTATCTATCTCCTATCTATCTATCTATCTATCTATCTATCTATCTCTCTATCTATCTCCTATCTATCTATCTATCTATCTATCAATCTATCTATCAATCTATCTATCTATCTATCTATCTATCTATCTATCTCCTATCTATCTATCTATCTATCTATCTCCTATCTATCTATCTATCTATCTATCTATCTATCTCCTATCTATCTATCTATCTATCTATCTATCTCCTATCTATCTATCTATCTATCTATCTATCTATCTATCTATCTCCTATCTATCTATCTATCTATCTATCTATCTATCTCCTATCTATCTATCTATCTATCTGTCTATCTATCTCCTATCTATCTATCTATCTATCTATCTATCTATCTATCTATCTATCATCTATCTATCTATCTATCTATCTCCTATCTATCTATCTATCTATCTATCTATCTCCTATCTATCTATCTATCTATCTATCTATCTATCTATCTCCTATCTATCTATCTATCTATCTATCTATCTCCTATCTATCTATCTCCTATCTATCTATCTATCTATCTATCTATCTCCTATCTATCTATCTATCTATCTATCTATCTATCTCCTATCTATCTATCTATCTATCTATCTATCTATCTATCTATCTCCTATCTATCTATCTATCTATCTATCTATCTCCTATCTATCTATCTATCTATCTATCTATCTATCTCCTATCTATCTATCTATCTATCTATCTATCTCCTATCTATCTATCTATCTATCTCCTATCTATCTATCTATCTATCTATCTATCTATCTATCTATCTCCTATCTATCTATCTATCTATCTATCTATCTCCTATCTATCTATCTATCTATCAATCTATCTATCTCCTATCTATCTATCTATCTATCTATCTATCTATCTATCTCCTATCTATCTATCTATCTATCTCCTATCTATCTATCTATCTATCTATCTATCTATCTATCATCTATCTATCTATCTCCTATCTATCTATCTATCTATCTATCTATCTATCTCCTATCTATCTATCTATCTCCTATCTATCTATCTATCTATCTCCTATCTATCTATCTATCTATCTATCTATCTCCTATCTATCTATCTATCTATCTATCTATCTATCTCCTATCTATCTATCTATCTATCTATCTATCTATCAATCTATCTATCTCCTATCTATCTATCTATCTATCTATCTATCTATCTATCTATCTCCTATCTATCTCATATCTATCTATCTCCTATCTATCTATCTATCTATCTATCTATCTATCTATCTATCTATCTATCTCCTATCTATCTATCTATCTATCTATCTATCAATCTATCTATCTATCAATCTATCTATCTTCTATCTATCTATCTATCTATCTATCTATCTATCTCCTATCTATCTATCTATCTATCTATCTCCTATCTATCTATCTATCTATCTATCTATCTATCTCCTATCTATCTATCTATCTATCTATCTATCTATCTCCTATCTATCTATCTATCTATCTATCATCTATCTATCTATCTATCTATCTATCTATCTCCTATCTATCTATCTATCTATCTATCTATCTATCTATCTATCTCCTATCTATCTATCTATCTATCTATCTATCTATCTCCTATCTATCTATCTATCTATCTCCTATCTATCTATCTATCTATCTATCTATCTATCTATCTCCTATCTATCTATCTATCTATCTATCTATCTCCTATCTATCTATCTCCTATCTATCTATCTATCTATCTATCTATCTATCTATCTCTCTATCTATCTCCTATCTATCTATCTATCTATCTATCTATCTATCTATCAATCTATCTATCAATCTATCTATCTATCTATCTATCTATCTATCTATCTATCTATCTATCTATCTCCTATCTATCTATCTATCTATCTATCTATCTATCTCCTATCTATCTATCTCCTATCTATCTATCTATCTATCTATCTATCTATCTATCTCCTATCTATCTATCTATCTATCTATCTATCTATCTCCTATCTATCTATCTATCTATCTATCTATCTCCTATCTATCTATCTATCTATCTATCTATCTATCTATCTCCTATCTATCTATCTATCTATCTATCTATCTATCTCTCTATCTATCTCCTATCTATCTATCTATCTATCTATCTATCTATCTATCTCCTATCTATCTCATATCTATCTATCTCCTATCTATCTATCTATCTATCTATCTATCTATCTATCTATCTATCTATCTCCTATCTATCTATCTATCTATCTATCTATCTCCTATCTATCTATCTATCTATCTATCTATCTCTCTATCTATCTCCTATCTATCTATCTATCTATCTATCTATCTATCTATCTCCTATCTATCTATCTCCTATCTATCTATCTATCTATCTATCTATCTATCTCTCTATCTATCTCCTATCTATCTATCTATCTATCTATCTATCTATCTATCAATCTATCTATCAATCTATCTATCTATCTATCTATCTATCTATCTATCTATCTCCTATCTATCTATCTATCTATCTATCTATCTCCTATCTATCTATCTATCTATCTATCTATCTATCTATCATCTATCTATCTATCTATCTATCTATCTATCTATCTCCTATCTATCTATCTATCTATCTATCTATCTCCTATCTATCTATCTATCTATCTATCTCCTATCTATCTATCTATCTATCTATCTATCTATCTCCTATCTATCTATCTATCTATCTATCTATCTCCTATCTATCTATCTATCTATCTATCTATCTATCTCCTATCTATCTATCTATCTATCTATCTATCTATCATCTATCTATCTATCTATCTATCTATCTATCTCCTATCTATCTATCTATCTATCTATCTATCTATCTATCTCCTATCTATCTATCTATCTATCTATCTATCTATCTATCTATCTCCTATCTATCTATCTATCATCTATCTATCTATCTATCTATCTATCTCCTATCTATCTATCTATCTATCTATCTATCTATCTCCTATCTATCTATCTATCTATCTATCTATCTATCTCCTATCTATCTATCTATCTATCTATCTATCTCCTATCTATCTATCTATCTATCTATCTATCTATCTATCTCCTATCTATCTATCTATCTATCTATCTCCTATCTATCTATCTATCTATCTATCTATCTATCTATCTATCTCCTATCTATCTATCTATCTATCTATCTATCTATCTCCTATCTATCTATCTATCTATCTATCTATCTCCTATCTATCTATCTATCTATCTATCTATCTATCTCCTATCTATCTATCTATCAATCTATCTATCTCCTATCTATCTATCTATCTATCTATCTATCTATCTCCTATCTATCTATCTATCTATCTATCTATCTCCTATCTATCTATCTATCTATCTATCTATCTATCTATCTATCTATCATCTATCTATCTATCTATCTCCTATCTATCTATCTATCTATCTATCTATCTATCTATCTCCTATCTATCTATCTCCTATCTATCTATCTCCTATCTATCTATCTATCTATCTATCTATCTATCTATCTCCTATCTATCTATCTATCTATCTATCTATCTCCTATCTATCTATCTATCTATCTATCTATCAATCTATCTATCTCCTATCTATCTATCTATCTATCTATCTATCTATCTATCTCCTATCTATCTCATATCTATCTATCTCCTATCTATCTATCTATCTATCTCCTATCTATCTATCTATCTATCTATCTATCTATCAATCTATCTATCTATCAATCTATCTATCTCCTATCTATCTATCTATCTATCTATCTATCTATCTCCTATCTATCTATCTATCTATCTATCTATCTCCTATCTATCTATCTATCTATCTATCTATCTCCTATCTATCTACCTATCTATCTATCTATCTCCTATCTATCTATCTATCTATCTATCTATCTATCATCTATCTATCTATCTATCTATCTATCTCCTATCTATCTATCTATCTATCTATCTATCTCCTATCTATCTATCTATCTATCTATCTATCTATCTATCTCCTATCTATCTATCTATCTATCTCCTATCTATCTATCTATCTATCTATCTATCTATCTATCTCCTATCTATCTATCTATCTATCTATCTATCTATCTATCTCCTATCTATCTATCTATCTATCTATCTATCTATCTATCTCTCTATCTATCTCCTATCTATCTATCTATCTATCTATCAATCTATCTATCAATCTATCTATCTATCTATCTATCTATCTATCTCCTATCTATCTATCTATCTATCTATCTATCTATCTATCTATCTCCTATCTATCTATCTATCTATCTATCTATCTATCTATCTATCCTATCTATCTATCTATCTATCTATCTATCTCCTATCTATCTATCTATCTATCTATCTATCTATCTATCTCCTATCTATCTATCTATCTATCTATCTATCTATCTATCTCCTATCTATCTATCTATCTATCTATCTCCTATCTATCTATCTCCTATCTATCTATCTATCTATCTATCTATCTATCTCTCTATCTATCTCCTATCTATCTATCTATCTATCTATCTATCTATCAATCTATCTATCAATCTATCTATCTATCTATCTATCTATCTATCTATCTATCTATCTATCTCCTATCTATCTATCTATCTATCTATCTATCTATCTATCTATCTCCTATCTATCTATCTATCTATCTATCTATCTATCTCCTATCTATCTATCTATCTATCTCCTATCTATCTATCTATCTATCTATCTATCTCCTATCTATCTATCTATCTATCTATCTATCTATCTCCTATCTATCTATCTATCTATCTATCTATCTATCTCCTATCTATCTATCTATCTATCTATCTATCTATCATCTATCTATCTATCTATCTATCTATCTATCTCCTATCTATCTATCTATCTATCTATCTCCTATCTATCTATCTATCTATCTATCTATCTATCTATCTCCTATCTATCTATCTATCTATCTATCTATCTCCTATCTATCTATCTATCTATCTATCTATCTATCTATCTATCTCCTATCTATCTATCTATCTATCTATCTATCTATCTATCTCCTATCTATCTATCTATCTATCTATCTATCTCCTATCTATCTATCTATCTATCTATCTATCAATCTATCTATCTCCTATCTATCTATCTATCTATCTATCTATCTATCTATCTCCTATCTATCTATCTATCTATCTATCTATCTCCTATCTATCTATCTATCTATCTATCTATCTATCTATCATCTATCTATCTATCTATCTATCTCCTATCTATCTATCTATCTATCTATCTATCTATCTATCTATCTCCTATCTATCTATCTATCTATCTCCTATCTATCTATCTCCTATCTATCTATCTATCTATCTATCTATCTATCTCCTATCTATCTATCTATCTATCTATCTATCTATCTCCTATCTATCTATCTATCTATCTATCTATCTCCTATCTATCTATCTATCTATCTATCTATCTATCTATCTATCTATCTATCTCCTATCTATCTCATATCTATCTATCTCCTATCTATCTATCTATCTATCTATCTATCTATCTATCTCCTATCTATCTATCTATCTATCTATCTATCTATCTATCAATCTATCTATCTATCAATCTATCTATCTCCTATCTATCTATCTATCTATCTATCTATCTATCTCCTATCTATCTATCTATCTATCTATCTATCTATCTATCTATCTCCTATCTATCTATCTATCTATCATCTATCTATCTATCTATCTATCTATCTATCTATCTATCTCCTATCTATCTATCTATCTATCTATCTATCTCCTATCTATCTATCTATCTATCTATCTCCTATCTATCTATCTATCTATCTATCTATCTATCTCCTATCTATCTATCTCCTATCTATCTATCTATCTATCTCCTATCTATCTATCTATCTATCTATCTCCTATCTATCTATCTATCTATCTATCTATCTATCTATCTCCTATCTATCTATCTATCTATCTATCTATCTCCTATCTATCTATCTATCTATCTCCTATCTATCTATCTATCTATCTATCTATCTATCTATCTATCTCCTATCTATCTATCTATCTATCTATCTATCTCCTATCTATCTATCTATCTATCTATCTATCTATCTATCTATCTCCTATCTATCTATCTCCTATCTATCTATCTATCTATCTATCTATCTCTTATCTATCTATCTATCTATCTATCTATCTATCTCCTATCTATCTATCTATCTATCTATCTATCTATCAATCAATCTATCTATCTCCTATCTATCTATCTATCTATCTATCTCTCTATCAATCTATCTATCTATCTATCTCCTATCTATCTATCTATCTATCTATCTATCTATCTATCATCTATCTATCTATCTATCTATCTATCTATCATCTATCTATCTATCTATCTATCTATCTATCTCCTATCTATCTATCTATCTATCTATCTATCTATCTATCTATCTATCTCCTATCTATCTATCTATCTATCTATCTATCTATCTATCTATCTCCTATCTATCTATCTATCTATCTATCTATCTATCTATCTATCTCCTATCTATCTATCTCCTATCTATCTATCTATCTATCTATCTATCTATCTATCTATCTCCTATCTATCTATCTATCTATCTATCTATCTATCTATCTATCTCCTATCTATCTATCTATCTATCTATCTATCTATCTATCTATGTATCTATCTATCTTCTCTCTCTCTCTCTCTTAGAGAGACTGGTCCTGATACATCTCCGTCCTGTAGTATTTTCTGCTATGGACCCCGGGACGTCACCGTTACTCCCCCCACCTCCTCCCCATCAGTCCTTACATGTCTTCCTGTGTCCGGTGTGGGGGGGTCTGAGGGGCTATCACTGAGCAGGACACAAGCAGACACCTAGAAATCACTCAAATCACTGCTAAATGTATACGGGGGCACTTTTAACCCATTAATAACACTAACAAACCGCTAAAAACAAACAAACAAAAAAAACACCAAACTTTTTGCCCAGAAAACCCCTTTAATACATAAACTAAACTAAAGAGCAATTGTACATCACTATGGTCTATGTATACCTCACATGTAGTATGTCAGGTCGCACACGTGAGGTTTGCATGTACTTGTAGTCCTCCTGTTACTTTACGTTCTTGTTGGATTTTCTGTCTGTTCCTTGCACATCTTGAGGTGACTCTTCTCGTATATTCAGAGCAGTTTAACTGAGACCTTTCCATTGGTTCTTATACACAGAAAATCAATAACTTATCCCAGTTACGGGGCGAGATTGCGTCCATGCACGTTACCGTCCCCCTCGCCATGTTCTGTTTGGATGCCTTGCGTCTCAATGAGGATCTCTGCGCCAGAGCCCAAAAACTAAAGGATCGTCTTGTTCAGTTTGAAGTGGATGAAAACCGGGAGCTCAATAAGAGGTGAGACGTAAAATCGGGATGATTCACTTCTGCTTGTCTTGTGCTTACATAGCACCAACATGCTCCGCAGTGCTGTACACACGGTATAATGTCATGTCATAGTATACTGGAAGTCCTCAGCCTCGTGCACATGATCTTTGTCTTCACACCTATTACCTATCAGTACCAGAACAGACTAGGACCGCTATACATGTGATGTAACATAAGATGGAATAGAACCCGGGAATCCCGAGGTGCGAGGCTGCAGTGCTAACCAGCGTGTCTTTGTGCCGGCTACTTTTACAATTGAGGGTTCTCCTTAAAGGGATTCTACCAATAAAATTGATTTTTTTTCTCGTTGATCTGTAGGAATAGCCTTAAGAAAGTCTATTCTTCTCCTACCTTTAGATGTCTTCTCCGCGCTGCTGTTCGGTATAAATGCCAGTTTTCGTCAGTATGCAAATGAGTTCTCTCGCAGCACTGGGGGCGGGCTCAATGGTGTGAGAGAACTCTCCAGCGCCGCCTCCATCTTCTTCAGGAACGGCCTCTTCACGCGTCTTCTTCCGGTGCGGGCGGTCAAATTTTTAGGCTTTAGGCCTAGGGTAGAGCCGACTGCGCATGCCCACAGGCCACGAGAAAATGGCCGCTTACTTACCATGATATAGATACAATACTAGCAGTGCCTACGTCTTACTATCTGGCCATGCTAAATGTTCTCTGTACTTTGTCTTTTCAGCATTTGTTTGAAGTACACGAGGATAGCCGAGCGGGTCAGCGAGGTGCCCGCAGACACTGAACAGCTGGTCGCTCTGGCTGATTTCTTGAGGACCTCAAGTGATGTCACTGTCTACAAACTGAAGGATGAGATTGCCGAGGCTGCGAGCAGACTGGCCTTTCTTCTGGATTACGCAACTCTTCAGTGTAAGTATTAAGCAGGAACAGAAGTGTCAGCCATGGGAATATCACTATGCAATCTGGAAGCATCACCTCTTCTATTCCTGAAGTCATTCTTACTTCGCAGGATTTTTGACTATTCATATATGTATTTTAATTGAAGAGAAATCCTGTTTATGGGTTTGGGATTATTGGCTGAGGCTTCCCTGCTGGAGATAATAATCCTACAAGCCCACCATGTCCTTTTATATTAGGCAGAAATACATTAAAATCTATAAAGTTATGGAATGAGAGGTTGTCAGCTCAGCCAGCTCAGCTCGGCATGTTGTCGCATCCACAACTACAATATATAGGAGTGTATATAGCTATAACCCTGCTCTTTATTACATATACTGTATGACATTAGAATGCTTTAGGGCCTGTATTTGGCAGCTTCTCTTTCGCTCCCTGTTGTACGAGTCTTCATATCACAGAATTCGCTGTCAATTCTTGGGTGGCGGCTGCTGCTCCTTTCCTTACTGTTGTCTTGGAGTATATACATTACAATCTATACGTATACAATTGTCATTCTTCACTTTTCTGTATACTTTTATTTCTTCTACCACATTGCTTTTTCATCAATTGCAGAGGTAACACTTAGTCGGCCGCTGTCCGATGCATCAATATATATATTATCATATGGCCCACAGATGGGTGCAAGCAGCGCCGTAAGATGGGGGACCTGTGGGAGGTAAGAGGGCGGGGGGGGGGGGGGGACAGAAGGTGCAGCGGGAGAGAGAACACCACCATAGCAGCGAAAAGGGTCCGCCTTGGCGCTCGGTGGAACCTCTCTCCCACGAATACACCAACTGTAAGCGGCTCTGCGCCACCGCCAACCCGTGGACGAAGTCGCAGGCAGATGCTAGTACATACAGTATATATATGTATAGTATAGTATGTAAGATCTAAAGTTATATATATATATATAGATATAGTATGTAAGATCTGAAATTCAGACATTTTCCATAGCTGAAGTCTCGGGTTCTCCTGGTTAGTTTTCGGCTGGCTGACTAGCAGACTCTCGGGTTCTCCCGGTTGGATTTCGGCTGGCTGACTAGCAGGCTCTTGGGTTCTCCTGGTTGGATTTCGGCTGGCTGACTAGCAGGCTCTCGGGTTCTCCTGGTTAGATTTCGGCTTGCTGACTAGCAGATTCTCGGGTTCTCCTGGTTAGATTTCGGCTGGCTGACTAGCAGGCTCTCGGGTTCTCCTGGTTGGATTTCGGCTGGCTGACTAGCAGGCTCTCGGGTTCTCCTGGTTGGATTTCGGCTGGCTGACTAGCAGGCTCTCGGGTTCTCCTGGTTGGATTTCGGCTGGCTGACTAGCAGGCTCTCAGGTTCTCCTGGTTAGATTTCGGCTGGCTGACTAGCAGGCTCTCAGGTTCTCCTGGTTAGATTTTGGCTGGCTGACTAGCAGGCTCTCGGGTTCTCCTGGTTGGATTTCGGCTGGCTGACTAGCAGGCTCTCGGGTTCTCCTGGTTAGATTTCGGCTGGCTGACTAGCAGACTCTCGGGTTCTCCCGGTTGGATTTCGGCTGGCTGACTAGCAGGCTCTCGGGTTTTCCTGGTTGGATTTCGGCTGGCTGACTAGCAGGCTCTCGGGTTCATCTGGTTAGATTTCGGCTGGCTGACTAGCAGGCTCTCGGGTTCTCCTGGTTGGATTTCGGCTGGCTGACTAGCAGGCTCTCGGGTTCTCCTAGTTGGTTTTCGGCTGGCTGACTAGCGGGCTCTCGGGTTCTCATGGTTAGATGTCGGCTGGCTGACTAGCAGGCTCTCGGGTTTTCCTGGTTGGATTTCGGCTGGCTGACTAGCAGGCTGTCGGGTTCTCCTGGTTGGATTTCGGCTGGCTGACTAGCAGGCTCTCGGGTTCTCCTGGTTGGATTTCGGCTGGCTGACTAGCAGGCTCTTGGGTTCTCCTGGTTGGATTTCGGATGGCTGACTAGCAGGCTCTCGGGTTCTCCTGGTTAGATTTCGGCTGGCTGACTAGCAGGCTCTCGGGTTCTCCTGGTTGATTTTCGGCTGGCTGACTAGCAGGCTCTCGGGTTCTCCTGGTTAGATTTCGGCTGGCTGACTAGCAGGCTCTCGGGTTCTCCTGGTTGGATTTCGGCTGGCTGACTAGCAGGCTCTCGGGTTCTCCTGGTTAGATTTCGACTGGCTGACTAGCAGGCTCTCGGGTTCTCCTGGTTAGATTTTGGCTGGCTGACTAGCAGGCTCTCGGGTTCTCCTGGTTAGATTTCGGCTGGCTGACTAGCAGACTCTCGGGTTCTCCTGGTTGGATTTCGGGCTGGCTGACTAGCAGGCTCTCAGGTTCTCCTGGTTAGATTTCGGCTGGCTGACTATCAGGCTCTCGGGTTCTCCTGGTTAGATTTTGGCTGGCTGACTAGCAGGCTCTCGGGTTCTCCTGGTTAGATTTCGGCTGGCTGACTAGCAGGCTCTCAGGTTCTCCTGGTTGGATTTCGGCTGGCTGACTAGCAGGCTCTCGGGTTCTCCTGGTTAGATTTCGGCTGGCTGACTAGCAGGCTCTCGGGTTCTCCTGGTTGGTTTTCGGCTGGCTGACTAGCAGGCTCTCGGGTTCTCCTGGTTGGATTTCGGCTGGCTGACTAGCAGGCTCTCGGGTTCTCCTGGTTGGATTTCGGCTGGCTGACTAGCAGGCTCTCGGGTTTTCCTGGTTAGATTTCGGCTGGCTGACTAGCAGGCTCTCGGGTTTTCCTGGTTAGATTTCGGCTGGCTGACTAGCAGGCTCTCGGGTTCTCCTGGTTGGTTTTCGGCTGGCTGACTAGCAGGCTCTCGGGTTCTCCTGGTTAGATTTCGGCTGGCTGACTAGCAGGCTCTCAGGTTCTCCTGGTTGGTTTTCGGCTGGCTGACTAGCAGGCTCTCGGGTTTTCCTGGTTAGATTTCGGCTGGCTGACTAGCAGGCTCTCGGGTTTTCCTGGTTAGATTTCGGCTGGCTGACTAGCAGGCTCTCAGGTTCTCCTGGTTGGATTTCGGCTGGCTGACTAGCAGGCTCTCGGGTTCTCCTGGTTAGATTTCGGCTGGCTGACTAGCAGGCTCTCGGGTTCTCCTGGTTGGTTTTTGGCTGGCTGACTAGCAGGCTCTCGGGTTCTCCTGGTTGGATTTCGGCTGGCTGACTAGCAGGCTCTCGGGTTCTCCTGGTTGGATTTCGGCTGGCTGACTAGCAGGCTCTCGGGTTTTCCTGGTTAGATTTCGGCTGGCTGACTAGCAGGCTCTCGGGTTTTCCTGGTTAGATTTCGGCTGGCTGACTAGCAGGCTCTCGGGTTCTCCTGGTTGGTTTTCGGCTGGCTGACTAGCAGGCTCTCGGGTTCTCCTGGTTAGATTTCGGCTGGCTGACTAGCAGGCTCTCGGGTTTTCCTGGTTGGATTTCGGCTGGCTGACTAGCAGGCTCTCGGGTTCTCCTGGTTGGATTTCGGCTGGCTGACTAGCAGGCTCTCGGGTTCTCCTGGTTGGATTTCGGCTGGCTGACTAGCAGGCTCTCGGGTTTTCCTGGTTGGATTTCGGCTGGCTGACTAGCAGGCTCTCAGGTTCTCCTGGTTGGATTTCGGCTGGCTGACTAGCAGGCTCTCGGGTTCTCCTGGTTGGATTTCGGCTGGCTGACTAGCAGGCTCTCGGGTTCTCCTGGTTGGATTTCGGCTGGCTGACTAGCAGGCTCTCGGGTTCTCCTGGTTAGATTTCGGCTGGCTGACTAGCAGGCTCTCGGGTTCTCCTGGTTAGATTTCGGCTGGCTGACTAGCAGGCTCTCGGGTTCTCCTGGTTAGATTTCGGCTGGCTGACTAGCAGGCTCTCGGGTTCTCCTGGTTGGATTTCGGCTGGCTGACTAGCAGGCTCTCGGGTTTTCCTGGTTGGATTTCGGCTGGCTGACTAGCAGGCTCTCGGGTTCTCCTGGTTAGATTTCGGCTGGCTGACTAGCAGGCTCTCGGGTTCTGCACATTTTATGCCGTTGCTTTAATCTAATGTACTTTTTGTTCTGCTCTTATTTAATCCTGTGCAGAGAGAATATTGGAGCAGTGTCAGCAAGATCCTGTATATATGTAGTAGCACAAGCATCATGAAGCCGCAGAAGCTGTAACAAACCTCTTGTATATTCTCTCCGGGGAAATCCATCAGAGCCTCGGATAATGGGATTAGCTACAAATATTTTATCATATTCTAAAACTGTTTGCATATAAATTATAATAAAAGCTTGAGAGCTTTTCCCATAAAATAGCAGAATTATTCCGATTCTCACCGGAGATATGGGTTATCTAGGTCTCTAGGACTGAACATTATGGAATCTCCCCATCCCCCACTGGTAATCCAGACAGGAGAGTGTGGACCTTCCTGGAGATGTTTCCAAGTCACAGGCCCCAGAATAGTCAGCGATTGGTGGCAATGGCGCTGACGGAGCAAGAGCGAGGCCAGACACAGAGACATCACCAGGAGAAGGGTCAGGATGTGCCAGGATAGAGAATGAGGTGAGAATGTAGACAGGAGGTCAAGGGTCAGACAGGGGTGATGCCCAGGTACAAAACTGAGGTCAGGGTTAGGATTAGTATGTATAAGACTGAGATCAGCATGACCTGATAATCTGCAACAATCCGATCCGGCAGCTGATAGGAAGAAGAAGTCCCATCATCTGGAGTTGCGGCTGCGGACCAGGGCTTATCCCAGGAGCTGAGTACCTAATATCAGTAATAACACGTTGGGTTGTCCTCTTCCCGGCACCCTCACCGATCAGCTGTTTGCAGTTGTACAGTATACTGCTCCATGCAGTGTACAGCAGCCTGGAAAGTTATCACAACCTTAGTCCCATCCAGGAATCAGAGCCACGTCCTAAAGATAACTTATCATTGTAAGCTCATGGAAAGATCCTTCAAGGCTGGTGCATTGAGTAGGCAGCCTATATGTTCTATAAGGATCCTTCATTTCTTTCATACAATTCCTACAATGTTATTTTATGTATATTTGTACATTTATTGTATTTTATGCAGATGATGACCTGAAGTTAAACAGCGCTGTATTTCATTGGCCGGAACAGATCGAAACAGTCTTTGAAGTCAATAACAACCGATTACTGGCCAGAAGAGACCAAGCCGAGGACGATCTGCGGAAAAGGTACAAAAGATCAAGGTCTTTAGGGTCCTAATCTATAATACTACCGTAGATAACACCACATGCTATCCCTCGCAGGGGAGTACGGAGAGAATATACATCCCTCTATACTGGGATAGCGGCACCAAGGGCATATACATGGCTTACAATAATACCCTAATGCAAGAATACCCTATACCCTATAATATCCTAAAGGCAGGTTGTGTCGCGGCAATGACAATGTGTCCTGCTATGGTCGGGCTCCTGAACTTACTGGGTGGCAGAACCTATGGCAGGATTTTCCTCTTCAGAGGAACTTCATTCTTCATAACCAGATAAATCATTTATTAGAGCAAAGAATCAGAGATCAAAGCTGTGGAGAAAGCAAAAAAGACCAGGCCATTCTGTACGGCACCATGGAGGGGCCACCATCTGGTATTAGCTGTGGACCCCACTAGAAGGACCCCTAGAAGGACCCCTAGAAGGACCCCTAGAAGGACCACTAGAAGCACCACTAGAAGGACCCCCTAGAAGGACCACTAGAAGGACCCCACTAGAAGGACCCCACTAGAAGGACCCCACTAGAAGGACCACTAGAAGGACCCCACTAGAAGGACCCCACTAGAAGGACCCCCTAGAAGGACCACTAGAAGGACCCCACTAGAAGGACCCCACTAGAAGGACCACTAGAAGGACCCCACTAGAAGGACCCCACTAGAAGGACCCCACTAGAAGGACCACTAGAAGGACCCCACTAGAAGGACCCCACTAGAAGGACCCCCTAGAAGGACCACTAGAAGGACCCCACTAGAAGGACCCCACTAGAAGGACCACTAGAAGGACCCCACTAGAAGGACACCACTAGAAGGACTAGTGACAATTCAGACTTCTGTGTAATAACATTTCTTATAACAATAAAGCCAGAAATCCATTGGTGATTTTAGTAAAGTAATATGAGCGAGTGTAAGGTCTGGAATCAGAAGATAATGGGCTCGCGCTGATTCAGAAGTATAAAGACGGTGACACGGATTGATAGGCAGCAGGAAGGCAACGCTTCAGCATAGATAATTCCGCCAAGTATTTCCCCGCCGTTAGCAATTTCTGCACAAGCAATGTCATATCAGGAATAGACATTTGTCTATAGACATTTCTGACCTTCGCTTCTCCTATGTAGGATCTTCTTTGGGGCGACGCAAGTGTAAATCTAATCAGGACTATATACAGTATATATATATATATATATATATATATATATAAAATGCTACAAAATAAAAGATGGGATCAAATAAATGAAGAATAAAAGACTAAATAGAGAGAATGAAGACTGGTAATGTAAGGGACGGATAGGGGCTTATTCACATGAGAGGGTTTTCCATCAGTTCTCCTTTAGCAGACGGCGCCAATGAATGAATGTACACAATGGTTTATATTCAATGGTCCGCGAGTCCAATGATCATAACTCATTACTAGACAAGTGGGCCGGGCTTCAAGGGAAAGGGTGTGGCAAAATACAACAAATCCCCAAATTGTGCTAATATTTGGCCGAACCCTCTTCCATAAAGTGATAAATCCGGTACTTTCTCCGTCTATTACCTGATGTAAGCCATAAATCTCTAAAACCTTCCTATCCAAAGACTGATTATAAATAACCCTTAAGACTACGGCCTGGAGGTTAGAAAGATTCTCCGACGTCTTTTGTTCTATATTACAATTCTTTATACTGAGCATTGAACAGTCAGAAGTCTTCCAGATGAAATAGACAAGACGCGGCGCAGGGCGGATGGCGAGACTCAGATGATATATCCTTCTATATAACTCAGATATTTCAAGGAATCTCAGCGTGAGGAGAGAACTCGTGAGTGTCTGCAGGAATTGTCTTATCTGGGAGAGAATGGCGGAGCTGTCAGGTCTACAGTCTTATCTATCATATCTACAGTCTTATCTATCGTATCTACAGTGTTATCGTATCTACAGTCTTATCTATCGTATCTACAGTCTTATCTATCGTATCTACAGTCTTATCTATCGTATCTACAGTCTTATCTATCGTATCTACAGTGTTATCTGTTGTATCTACAGTCTTATCTGTTGTATCTACAGTCTTATCTATTGTATCTACAGTCTTATCTATCGTATCTACAGTCTTATCTATCGTATCTACAGTCTTATCTATCGTATCTACAGTGTTATCTGTTGTATCTACAGTCTTATCTATCGTATCTACAGTCTTATCTGTCATATCTACAGTCTTATCTATCATATCTACAGTCTTATCTATCGTATCTACAGTCTTATCTATCGTATCTACAGTCTTATCTGTCATATCTACAGTCTTATCTATCGTATCTACAGGATTATCTATCGTATCTACAGTCTTATCTATCGTATCTACAGTCTTATCTATCGTATCTACAGTCTTATCTGTTGTATCTACAGTCTTATCTGTTGTATCTACAGTCTTATATATTATATCTACAGTCTTATCTGTTGTATCTACAGTCTTATCTATCGTATCTACAGTCTTATCTATCATATCTACAGTCTTATCTATCGTATCTACAGTCTTATCTATCATATCTACAGTCTTATCTGTTGTATCTACAGTCTTATCTATCGTATCTACAGTCTTATCTATCGTATCTACAGTCTTATCTGTTGTATCTACAGTCTTATCTATCGTATCTACAGTCTTATCTATCATATCTACAGTCTTATCTATCGTATCTACAGTCTTATCTGTCATATCTACAGTCTTATCTGTTGTATCTACAGTCTTATCTATCGTATCTACAGTCTTATCTATCGTATCTACAGTCTTATCTGTTGTATCTACAGTCTTATCTATCGTATCTACAGTCTTATCTATCATATCTACAGTCTTATCTATCGTATCTACAGTCTTATCTATCATATCTACAGTCTTATCTATCGTATCTACAGTCTTATCTGTTGTATCTACAGTCTTATATATTATATCTACAGTCTTATCTATTGTATCTACAGTCTTATCTATCGTATCTACAGTCTTATCTGTTGTATCTACAGTCTTATATATTATATCTACAGTCTTATCTATTGTATCTACAGTCTTATCTGTCGTATCTACAGTCTTATCTATTGTATCTACAGTCTTATCTGTTGTATCTACAGCCTTATCTACAGTCATATCTATTGTATACTAAGACAAGCCTCAGTATTTGTCCAGAACAAGGATGGCCGCTTATACTATTCTTGGTGGGGGTCTGTATCTGAATTTATGATCCTTAGGGATCTGCTGAGTAACATGGTGAGGTTTGCAGGGAGCTGAGGATATACCGTATACCTGGCCTGTCATATAAGGCTGTGTTAATAAGTTAATGTTGTGGTGCAGGCAGTTGTATCTTTTGATGTAGTAAATCTACGATAGGTATATAGCTGTGATGAGACGTGTCCTGGTGTATACGGCTCCTATATACAAGTCATAGTTACCTACAATGTCACATCTTCCACCTCACACACTGCCGAGCACCACAGAGGCCTGTGTATTATTCACACGCAGCAGGTCGTATCCAGCAGACAAGACTCCTGAGCCGCCTGCACATCCACGTCAGCGATAGAGAAGAAACAAGAAGATACGGATAAGGAATGAGCCAAGATGGGAGAGAAGGAGAAGGATTCACAGGGAAGAGCTGGTCTAGTCTGAGGCACATAAGTAGTCATGTCTGAGAAACTAAAAGGGACATTTAGATATATACAGTTCTGTGCAAAAGTTCTAGGCATGTCTAGAAAAAAAAGCTGCAAATGAAGAATGTTTTCACAGATAGAAAGGTCGACGGTTTATTGTTGTTAATAAAAAAAATAAGGTGAATGAAGAAAAGTGAAGCTTCCACCAATATTTGGTGTGACCTTTGCCCTTTGCCTTCTTCTCGTTACTTGTAGACAGTTTTGGCAGAGCTGGGCAGGGAGGTTGTTCCCGCCGCCATAAAAACGTCATGTGCAGCAGTAGGGGTTACAAGAGCCTACATGTTTCGGGGTTGCCCCCTTACTCATGGCATATGGATGTGTAGTAAGCTGCAGTCTTTTATACAATAAAAGAAACACAAGTAAAAACAACAAAAGCCCCAAAGCACAGAGACAGAAACTGATTAACGAAGCATCAAGTGCGGCGCTGGAGAGACAGAGGAAAAAGACGTGTGCCATAAATAGGCCTAAATCTGTCCCCCCCCCCCCCCTCTTGATCTTCTCCTTTTTTTGGCCATGTTATATGTCATGCTGCAGTAAAAACTGAGTTAGAAGTAAAGAGATGTCGTCTGTCACAGAGTCCTGCCGATGGATAAACTGATTATTAAAGGGATTGTCCAGGTAGAGACCAATGTTATTGTTTGTATAATGAAACGTTCTCCAATTCTCCAATCTTCTTTCTGTATCAATTCCTCAGTTTTCTAGATCTCTGATTGTTGTCAGTCATGCTTACCGCTAGTGGATGAAAATCAGTCCGTGGTCATGTGATGTACAGTCTGTGGTCATGTGATGTACAGTCTGTGGTCGTGTGATGTACGGTCTGTGGTCATGTGATGTGTGGTCTGTGGTCATGGGATGTGTGGTCTGTGGTCATGTGACGTGCGGTCTGTGGTCATGTGATGCGCGGTCTGTGGTCATGTGATGTACAGTCCGTGGTCATGTGATGCACTGTCTGTGGTCATGTGATGTACAGTCAGTGGTCATGTGATATGGACACAGGTGCGCGGCTCGTTACAGTAATTAGACCTTTCCCCAGTAACGAGCCGCGCTCCTGTGCACTTACATTGGTCTGAACATGTGATATCCATGGTAATTGTGTCTTAGTCGTTCCTATGTATGGGCTGTAATGACGCTGCAGCTTTTCTCTATAGGCGCACAGGTTTTGAGAAACTGCTCAGTGGCTACTATTCCGAAATTGAGACTTTTAAGAAAAAGGAGACGATGACCCTGGATGAGATGAAGAATAATGTTGAAAAACTAAATGATCTGGAGCAGAACCTGACGAGAGCCCTTGCGGAGTTTGAGGTTGGTCATTGCAGCTTTGACAATGTGAATTTGATGCGATTGTCGGCAAGAAGTGAAATGTCACTCGGATTCTCTCCCACTATTGGCAAATTCCACTTATTTTCACATTGGTGTCCAATCCGAAATCTGCTCTAATTACACCTATAGAGAACCTGCTGACATTTCTGTAGGTAGAATTGACATGCTGCGATATCCAAAAACACAACAAATTTGGAAATTGCAGCATTTCTACTGCGCATATTGTTCTGCATTGTGTGGATGGGATTCACTACGTCCTATACAAGTAATATCTGAATAGGAGCAGCAGTGCACGTACCACCAGGCTGTCAGATCAGATCTATGAGGGGCCCAGATCTCCAACCCCAATAAATCACATACTGATGACCTATCCTGTATAGAGGTCATGATATGGGGTCATAAAAACCCTTTTAGGCCGGGGCCCTTGTGGTGTAAACGCTGCGATTTGAGTGCGGTGGAAACGTTTTACAGTCCTTGCAAAGTGGATGAGATTCTAGTGAACCCCATTCACACATTGCAGAATAATATCCGCAACGGAAATGCTTCGATTTCCCAAACTGTTGTGTATTTGTAAATCGCAGCTTGTCAACCCTATAGGTATAATTGAAGCAGAAAGTCTGCAGAGGTTTTCACTTCTTGTGACAGGAGCTGCGGGAAAAAGCACAATGCGTTTCGGATGCAGTTTTTCCTGCAGCGCTTTTTTGCTGTAACCCGCTACGTGGAGCCTTAGCCTTAAGGTGGGCAAATCTATGAGATATGAGTAGGCTGATAGTTGTGGTGGAGATGATATTCCTCACACAGTCATACACATATTAGTCTACATGGCATGTTACAGTCCTTCACACTGCACATACATGTTCAGCGACACTGGGCAAAGTAATCATACATGTACATAAGACCGAGCATGCATGTGTATGGGACGATCAGGAGGGATAGTGCTAGCAAAAGCCAGCAATGTATGTGGCCACCTATCGTATATATGAAGACCTCTAACATTTCAGAAGTTGAGGGTAATTCTGCTCTTTATAAATGGTTAGATGGATGCACATACACAACGGTCTATGGATTGCAGCCAAGTGTGCATGTCTTTTCAATAGAGAAGTAAGTAAACCACTGCAGGACACATCTTATCTCCCTCGGAAACAGAGGATCGAGCGCTGGGAATTCTCCCCTTGACATTGGCCGTTGTGGGAGAGTCTTATGTCCCCATAGACCATTGGTGACCGGTGGATCCTTCTGCAGGTTTTGCCTTCACCTTTGTGGACTCCTGTAGAAAGTGACGTATGAGACATAATGTGCAGTAAAACCCACCTATAGATCACAAAGCTGACAAAGCTATTCTATGGAAAACCGCCTGAAAATACAGTCCATGCAACGTTGTGTGTTGAGGGTCTAGAAAGGCGATCTTCTCAGTCCTTATTCAGATAAACTTCCCCAATGTGTGAAACGCTTGATGGTCAGAGAGCTCGAAGCGCTTACAAGAGCCCGACATTGTGCATTACATCAGACGTATCGGCAGAGCACTTACCTTCATATCTAAGTAAGATGGAACAGGAGGAGAACGTCTTATAGGATGTTCTTACAACTGAATAGCGGCTAAGATCCCATTAGTCATAAACTAGGGGTCAAGCAGCTCTCGGTATCTGGAGTGACCCGTAGTGTGAGCCTTGTCACGACATCTCGTGCTAATAAGACATGTGAGTGCACAAACACACAGTATTAAGCAGCGCCCTGTTTACTGCGTCTGTTCTAGTCCCTTCATCCATTAACACCCGGACAGATCACTGACATCTGCATTCTTAACCCTTTCATCCCCCTAAGGCCAGCTTCAGAGGTTATTGGGGCCCCCAATGATGCCAGCCAATGGGGCAGTGGTTCCTATACTAGTGCCTGCAGATACTTTCAGTATTGTGAATGTGCTCGATCTGTGTATTAGTGTTATAAGCTGAGTTAGTGCCGTTTACAAGATATCTTCAGTTTTCTTTGCAGCTTTTTGGTTGCAGATTTGTCCGGCTTGTCTCCTCCTAATGTGATGTGATCTTTTATAGGCCATCAATAAAGAAGAAGAGCTGCTTGAATGGGAGAAAAGTCAATTTCCTTTGTTGCAAGAGACAATGACAAACAAGGCTCCTTATGAACAACTCTGGGTAACCGCATATAATTTCCATT
Organism: Leptodactylus fuscus; assembly: GCF_031893055.1. Classification (NCBI taxonomy): domain Eukaryota; kingdom Metazoa; phylum Chordata; class Amphibia; order Anura; family Leptodactylidae; genus Leptodactylus; species Leptodactylus fuscus. Next base: position 2,568,787 of record NC_134272.1, read on the forward strand.
GTAAATCCGAGGAGTGGATGAATGGTGAGTCTATCGCTCTGTCAATGCAAATCTCTCCATTGTGTAAGCCAGGAGATAATACAGGAGGTATACGGGGTACAATGTCCTGCTGTATACGTAACTCTCTCTATAGATATATAAATGCAGGACATTGTATGACATAGCACCGGGCGTCATGAGGCAGAGTGACACTTTAATGTTCACAGTCGATGGTATCTGACACTTTGCAGCTCAGGCTGAGGGTTCGTCCATCTCCTGACAATAAGACACTGGTTCTTAACCTTGTTTGAGGTACTGAACCCGCCAGTCTCATCTGCACATTCACCAAACCCTTCTTTAGTGATAAATCAAATAGGATTTTTTTTCCAAATTCAAGACATAGGTGTATATTTTTTTACTGGTACACAAAATGAACCGGGCATAGGGCCTAGGGTGCGATCAAACCCCGGATAAGAACCACTGCAATAAGGTTTGAAGAGAATCTTCCTCCACCAACTCCAGCTCTTACATCCTTCACCTGCTGCTTCCCCACTGATTCTGGCACCATTGGATTTTTTTCTCTAGCCTCTGCCATTCCTGAGCAATCATTTCTGTAAATTTCAGCACCTAATATGATAATTTGTCTCTCTACTGTCAGGTGGGCGGTCCAAGACTATTTATTTATTTTATTTTTTTTATTTTATTTTTTTCTTATGGTAGAGTTGGAAGGGACCTCAAGGGCCATCGGGTCCAACCCCCTGCGAGTGCAGGTTTTCCTAAATCATCCCAGCTATATGTTTATCCAGATTCCGCTTGAAGATTTCCATTGATGGAAACTAAACAATCCCAGTTCTTTTAGCCGCTCCTCATAGGACATGGTTTGCAGACCTTCCACCATTTTGGTTGCTCTTCTCTGGACTTGCTCCAATATATTGATGTCTTTGTTGAATTGAGGCGCCCAGAACTGTACACAGTGCAAGACCTCCCACCTGACAGTAGAGAAACAAATTACCATATTGGGTGCTGTGCTGAAACTAGTAACACTGATTGCTCAGGAATGGTGTTATCTAGACGAAAATTCCAACGTTACTGGAATGAGTGGAGAGACGCCTACTAAGGATGCAAAGAGTTGGAGGAAGTGATGAAGGGTCACCTTTTATCCTTAAAGGGATTCTACCATTAAAACCCTTTTTTCTGTTGATAACATGTCGGAATAGCCTTTAGAAAGGCTATTCGTCTCCTACCTTTAGATGGGATCTCTGCCGCGCCGTTCCTTAGTAATACCGTTTTTTACTGGCATGTAAATTAGTTCTCTGGCAGCGATGGGGGCGGGCCCCAGCGCTGAAAATGCGAGGGCGTCCCCACGGCTGCCAGAGAACAGGATCCTGCGCCGCCTCCTTCTTCTGCTGGATCCTCCCCTTCTTTCTTCAGCAGCGTCACCTCTGTCGGCTCTTACACTAGTAGATCCGACTGCGCATGCGCGGCCATAGTTCCGAGGCCGCTATTGCGAGCATGCGCAGTCGGCTCTACTCCCGGGCGCAGATGTGAACAAGTCCTTATTTGCACTAAGTTTTCCTTACCTGTAAGATATAAGTACTCTGTATTCCTGGCCCCCAGGGGCATAAGGGAAGATAAACAAAATTTGCTAACAGCCTACAGATAGTAACAGATAAGATTCATCTACACACTCACTGTGAGGATGAATTCAGCCAATAGTCTCTTGTTTGTGTAGAAACACAATGGCCGGTGCGCGGAGAAGGATTTCCTCGTCTGAAACAGTTGGTGGATAATACAGGATAACAGGATAATACACACAATGATGTCACAGTATAGTTATAATGTTCACTATGACATCATAGCACAGGGATAATGAACACACAAAACGATCACTGTGTACATTGTGACATCACAGCATATGAAGAGATGAATTCTAATGATGTCACTTGCAGGCATTGTGATGTCATAGTAAATATTTAGTTTTCTTCTTCCATTCTCTGTATTCATCTCTCTCTGGGTCTGTGTAGTCCTCGGTCCCTCTTAGTTACCCGGCACTATAACATCTGTGCTGCTATCCTGGTAGTTCTATCTATGCTGGGCCTTATAGTTCTGGTCCCAGGATCACGAGGTCATACACGAGGTCACACATGAGGTCACACACGAGGTCACACACGAGGTCACACATGAGGTCACACATGAGGTCACACACAAGGTCACACATGAGGTCACATCAATGAGTAAGAAATCTGAAATATAAGTCTTAATATCTCCCAGACCCCCGGACATTATTGGGCAGCAGCCTGAGCGGTGGGCCATTTCTTCTTCCTTTGTCTGTATGTAGATTCTGCAGCGTTGTTGTCGGCCCGGTGTATTATCAGACGTGATCCTAACAATTATTTATTTCCTTACTTCTTATGAAACATTTGCATTGTAATTACATAACAGCGGGAATTCATTGAATGAAATTGTGACATAGATCATTTTTCTAAGCGCGGCGTTGTGAGCTGCAGATGCGAGGACTAATTCAGTCTGACGGCTCCAGAATGTGGCAGCTCTCAAGATTACTTCTCGCACTTCTCCAAGACTTCAGGCTCTGTGCTGGGAGGGAGGAAAGGTGAATAATACATTTACTGATTGAGTAAAATCCTCCATCTCTTCTGCTGACGCAGCCACGTCTGTGAGTCTGTCCTGGAGTTCTCCATATTATGCAGAAGGGTCTTGTCGCATTCGCTATTACAGAGTATACTCAATGTCATAGAGCCGTGGCTCCTGCTTTAGTGGCCAATCTGTGAGTCACTGCAATAAGCGGCCCCTCTCTGGTGTCCGACCCTCCTGCAGGACCTGCTGGATTAAGCCAATATTGGGTTTCCAGGTAGAACTTCCCGTAAGTCTGTAACCTCGGCTTTCTCTGATTCTACAGGGGCCTTCCAGGATTTAAATGCAGAAGACATCACAGAAGAAGTGGCCAACATGTGGAGAAATATGTACAAGCTGGCCAAGAGTTTTACAGACTTGCCAGGACCAAAGCGAGTAGCCGAGAACGTTAAGCTCAAAATTGAGAAGTTCAAAGTTCACCTTCCCATCGTCTCAGTCATCTGTAACCGCGGGATGAAGCCTCGCCATTGGGATCAGGTCTTATATCAAGTCATTTCATCTAGAGATTCATGTTCCCATTTGTACAATAATGTGATGGATTTCTAGTTCTGTGTTATATGGAGGCAGCGTGTGCTGGAACATGCGGGGATTGCATGGCCTTAGTATGGCGCTGTGCACACTGCCACCACATGAGACCTCACTGGAATTACCGTAAGCCTGATAGATAGATGACATTAATAATACAGTAGTATTGGCCTGATAATCCAGAATCTGACAATCCTGAAACTGCAAGAGCAGAACATTGTGCAAGGGCAGAGGCAATGAGAGAAGAACTTCTTATACTGGAATTATTTCAGCTCTTTGGACAGTCTTGTCACTTCTTATCAATCTTGTTTTTTTTTTTCAGATCAGTGAAATTGTAGGATTCGATATCACTCCGGAGCCTAATACATCGCTCATTAGCATGCTGGAATATGGACTCTCCAAGTACATAGACAAGTAAGGAAATCCCTCGGGGTCTTTGCATGAGGTTGAAGTGTTGACCCTACAAGTATCCAGAGCTTTCCACTTGTGTCTGGGTTTTTAGGAATGTTTAGGTCGTGTTCGATAGTAAAAGTTGAGTAAATTTGCAGATACGTCGATATACAGTTTGCAGCCTGCATTAGAGTAGAGCGGCCTTAGGCTGATGCCCCACGTTGAGGAAACGCAGCTTTTTTGTTGCAGATTTGGCTACGGTTTTTTTTTGGCTTTCTGCTCAATCCACTCCTGGCTTTAACACAGCAAAATCTGCAACAAAGAAAGCTGCGTTTCCGCAACGTGTGGCCTCAGCCCTAATGGTTTTTCCTATGACATTTCCATATTTACAATATTACATAATTAAAAGTTACACATTTTTGCAAATAGAAATATTTAATCATTTTACAGATTTTCTCTGAACATCTTAGTGGTGACATCTATTGTCTTAATCCATCACCAATGAATATGACCAAGAATGGAGGAAGTTCCTGTGGTCCAGGACTTGTCAGATACCCGGCCATGATGTCCTTATTGTGCACTGCCTGTGTAAGAAGATAACCCGGGCCACAATGACTATAGAAAGCTCCAGAAGTCTTGGTTGTGTCCATTGGCCACCCATCAAGACAAAAGACATCGCCACTAAGACGAGGTTTCCTGGTGTGAGTTGTAAACATCCACTTTGCAGGGACTGTAAATGTCCTGATGTCTGTGCTGATGTCTGTCCTGATGTCTGTCCTGATGTCTGTCCGGCTATCGCAGGCTTAGACATTCTGGCCTCTGCTTTGGGGCCCAGCTGTAACCCGAGGGCCACAAATTGCAGAACTTCCCATGGATACACCATGGGATTGCCCACTACATCTCGAGTCTCCTGATAATCCCTAATCTAACATTTGCTCACATTCCTGCTTTGTGGAGTATAATTTCGGGCCATTATCCCCCCCCCCCCGTTCTCTCTGTAATCCCCAGAACAGCGTGAATAGGATTTTCAATTAAAGTGCCCGTCCTCACAACGCTGCACACCGGCCTTATTCTACTCCAGGGGATTCTTTGTACAATGCAAATTTTAATTTCACAAACGAAAAGTAAACACCATATGTTATATGAGTAAGAATTACAGATCGGAGAGCGTCTCATGGAGCGCGTGAAATTGGCTTCTACTCATAATTAGATTCATACATGTAGCTGGGTGTCTATGAAGTCTGATGCAGAAGTTTGTAAACCCTTTTAGATCGTAGGATCCCATTGGGTGCCCGTTTTATTGGACTCCCGGCCATTAGCTATAGTCTTTTTTAAGGAAAACTGGAAGTGAGTGTTCAGCTCTATTGTAGCGCCACCACAGGGGAAATGAAGCATTACACCATTCTCATTGGAATCAGTTGCTGGCTAGACTAATGGCGGACTTTACTGAGCCAGTGATGAGGGCGCAGATTTACTAATAGTTTGACTGTCTAAGCTTAGGCTGCGTTCACATCTGCATCATAAAATCCATTCTTCTAGTCCATTGCAGGATCAGAAGAATGGTTTAAACCATTAAAACGGTCCATGTAATGATTATACTTTGTCAATGGCTCAACCTGACGTGACATTGGGACAGGGACCCGCCCACTTGACAACTCACTGGAATTGGGCTCTGACACTGATGGCACCAGTTATTGGCAAACAGGGGGAGGCTGGAAGGAAAAACCTCTCTGTCCTGAGCAAATAGTCGAATGTAAGGCACGAGGCCGGTTGTAACCATGTGAGGACGTGACCTAGTTCTGTGCAGGGTCCACATCACTATATTGGTAAGGGTAAAGGCTTCACTCTTTTAACCCTTGGTGTTACCCTCTATGGGTCTGACTACATGTCCTGACTCGAGGTGAAGACCCTTTAATAGATTCTGACTAGGACTTGTATAACTTGTGCCTTGTAGGCTGGAGCAGATTGGAGCATCAGCAAGCAAAGAATATTCTTTAGAAAAAGCCATGGAAAAGATGAAATCCGAGTGGTCCGCCATGAGCTTCAACTTTGTCCCATATCGCGATACAGTAAGTCACAACATACATTACATGTAAGAGAAAATATTATAGTGGAAGGTGAATAAAGGAATCTACATCGATGGGAATGTGCAATGGCCGTCACCGGCTGCAGCAAAGATACCCTAAGGCCCCGTACACACCTCCGATGGCGCGGGTGCATGTGCAGTAGCATGCTGCTGCTACTACTACTACTACTGCTACTGCGCATGCACCGCACCATTTTTTATCAATGGCAGTTTGCGAGCGCCGGAGGAAGACGGGACAAGAGGACATCGCTGGAAGAGGAGGCGTGGCTGAAGATGACGTGGGACCCTGAATGCCCGCCCACCGTGTACGATAGATAAGATTGACATATTCTTTTTTAGGGTATTATTTTAAAACGGGGGGGGGGGGGGGGGGGGGTTGTTTAATATAACTTTAGCGGTGCCTGAATGGCCCAATTGTAAAGGCTATTCACGCATATGTGGGGCTCTATCGGTATAATCTTGTTGATAGAGCCCCTTTAAATAGACTTGCTAAAATATGATATTTTACTTTATAAGGAGGCAGTAGACAAACCACACCAATGTGTAAACATAAGTAATGGAGTCTTTGTTCTTCAGTGGATTTTGCGGTGGCGGAGCAGTCTTCTTCCCCTTCACTCTGTCCACAAGGCTGCCACCCATGAGTCCTTGTTCTTCTGTGGACTTTGCGGTGGCGGAGCAGTCTCCTGCCCATTCACTCCGTCCACATGGCTGCCACCCATGAGTCCTTGTTCTTCGGTGGATTTGGTGGTGGCCAAGCGGTCTCCTGCCCCTTCACTCTGTCCACTAGACTGCCACCCATGAGTCCTTGTTCTTCTGTGGATTTGGTGATGGCTGAGCGGTCTCCTGCCCCTTCACTCCGTCCACCCATGAGTCTTCGTTCTTCTGTGGATTTGGTGATGGCTGAGCGGTCTCCTGCCCCTTCACTCCGTCCACCCATGAGTCTTCGTTCTTCGGTGGATTTGGAGGTGGCCGAGCGTTCTCCTGCCCCTTCACTCCGTCCACCCATGAGTCTTTGGCAGATTTAGTTGACAGCTTTGCTTTGGCTCTTGCTGGATACACATCAGAACCTTTATGGTCTTTCTTCGGCCGCACCGCTCCCACCGTTTTGATTAAGGGGCTTTGAGAGCTTGTTCCGCATCCTTCATCTTGGCTGGTTCCAGGCGTTGCGGCTCTGTTTGCTTTTTAGTCGCCTCCACTAATGGATAATACCCTTGATCTCTGCTCTATGACTGGGAATTAGAGAAAAGCAAATGGCACTTTCCTTTGTTTAGTGGGGCTCAGAGATCAGCACTATAGCGGAAAAACAAAATTCTGAGTGACCCTTTATGTCGTATTCTCTTCTATTAACCCAGTAAAACATTTTTCTCCATTTACAGCCCTTGTGAATTAGGACGGCACAAAGTCATTGACTGTGTTGTGTGGTCAGTCCTGGAAATGTGACGGCTTTGTCCATGTGGGTTATTTGTTTTTGCAGCGATTGATATATGGTAGATACAGCGCACTTGGCTTTAGTATAAAGGGATGTGTCCTGAATGTTCAGATCTCTCTATTCACTCAGAATTAGGTCATAGTTTATTTGACAAATTATTATACTAAACCCTTTAATTCAAGTTCAGTCTTCAGGACAGACCTATAATATATGATAGGAAACAGGAGCAGGTCCAGGTGTGTCCTTCCTTACAAGATGTGATATATTCAGTATCACAACACAATATATAAAGTGACCACTAAAACTATAACTAAGGGTCTAATATTATTATATGGGGTCTGGATTTGTCACTGCGCCCTTTTATAAGGACATCTCCTCACTTTTGCCGCGACTCTGTGAAGGGCTCTCCCGACTCTCCCAGGTTGACGTCTCTGCACAGAACACTAAACAGTAATACTGGCGAATCCGAGGTAAGGGGGCGTTCACACTACTGGCGGTGTCCGACAGCTAGTGTCCGCTGCTAATGTCCATGAAAAATCTTGTGCAGCATTAGTATTGGGCACTAGCTGTGTCTGTGACATTTTGCATTGATTTAAATGGACATCGGGTGCGTCTTTTACTGTCCGTGGGTGTCCTTAACTGTCAGTTCACACAGATGTCCGACTTTTCAAGCGGACAGAAAAACCCGACATGTAGGTTTTTGTTGTCCGCTTGAAAAGTCGGACATCTTGGGGAACGGACAGATCTTTGGGAACAGGATAGATCTCTGTTCTATTGTGTAACTTTCACCTTCTGATATGTGATCTCTGTTCTATTGTGTAACTTTCACCTTCTGACATGTGATCTCTGTTCTATTGTGTAACTTTAACCTTCTGATATGTGATCTCTGTTCTATTGTGTAACTTTCACCTTCTGACATGTGATCTCTGTTCTATTGTGTAACTTTCACCTTCTGACATGTGATCTCTGTTCTATTGTGTAACTTTCACCTTCTGATATGTGATCTCTGTTCTATTGTGTAACTTTCACCTTCTGATATGTGATCTCTGTTCTATTGTGTAACTTTCACCTTCTGATATGTGATCTCTGTTCTATTGTGTAACTTTCACCTTCTGATATGTGATCTCTGTTCTATTGTGTAACTTTCACCTTCTGATATGTGATCTCTGTTCTATTGTGTAACTTTCACCTTCTGACATGTGATCTCTGTTCTATTGTGTAACTTTCACCTTCTGACATGTGATCTCTGTTCTATTGTGTAACTTTCACCTTCTGATATGTGATCTCTGTTCTACTGTCAATAAAAACTGGTTATATGAGATTTATAAATCATTGCATTTTTTTTTTTTTTACGCTTTACAAGATTTTTTGGAATTGAGTTTGTACACAGTTGCCTATTTATTAGAATAGGAGCCATGTGATGCTACATTTCCTTTGTAGTGGACACTGTATAGGATATGTGCGGTCATATGTAGCATTCCTATTGATAGAGATGTCTAATTCTACAGGATCAGGATCATTTGGCTAATTTCTTCCAAAAACACGACCATGGCCAGGTGCGGTGCTAGAAGGAAGCGGCCATGTTTTCTTATACTCTACAATCCCTTTAAGGCTAACAAAGTGGCGCCTAGTAAACATGTCCTGTTTCTTCATGCGTCATACGGTGGGATTGTTATCTTCTGGGCTCGCACTATATGATTTACGTAAGGCAGCTATTCGCATGTTTAATGAAATCTGTGTGTTATATCTCCTTTGTCTCTGACAGAGCACAAGCATCCTCTCGGCTGTCGATGATATTCAATTACTGCTCGACGATCATATTATTAAAACCCAAACAATGTGCGGTTCACCATTCATTAAACCTATTGAAGCCGAAGCCAGGGTAAGAGGAAAGTCTTGTGGGCTAATCCATTAGGATGAGGACAATTATGTTTAATTATCTCTCTGAATATTAATGAGCCCATATTTATAGCACTTAAGTCAATGGGAGTTTATAGGAGGGTGAAGAGATCTCAGCCAGGGGAGGAGATAAAAAGCAGTATGTGACCTATTATACACATCATTATATGTATAGGGGTCCTAAAGGTAGTAAAAGTACATTAAACCCTATGGAAATAATTATCACAAATAAAACCACCTGATAGTTCATAGAAAATGTATATTATGTATAGTTACAGTATCCGATGCCTGGCCCTTTAAGGCTGAAGCCTCACATTGCCGAAACACAGCAATTTTTTTTTTGCAGATTTGCTGGGTTTTGTTTTTTTTTTTAAACCAAAGTCAGGAAGGGAAGGAAAAACATAAAGGAAGTTCTTAGACGTCTCCCTTCTGTTAAATCCACTCCTGACATTGACTCAAAAAAATGCCGAATAATCTGTGACACATATTGCTGCGTTTACACAATCTGGGGCTTCAGCCTGAGGGGATTTTCCTTGTCCAGGTACATGTGTCACACTAATGACATTTCCACAGGGAGTTCATCAGTATCTGATCTGTGAGGGTCTGACCCTGGACCCCACACAGATCAGCTGTTCTAGTATTATCCGGATGTCAGACGCTAGTCAGTGGACAGGGAGCAGATGCCGTCTATTCTAGTAATCAGCGTCCGTGCTATACACTGGATAGAGCTGCCGCTCCGTTGCTATTACTTAAGTAGGAGTAGAAGGCTTCAGATCCCAATCGCATCCCCTATTACAGGATAAATCATCAGTATCTGATCTAAAATGGTCTGACACTGGACCCTGCACAGATCAGCTGTTCCGACAGCCTTCATATTCCAGCGACTGGTGCAGTGGACGTGGATTGTATACATTTTCTAAACAAGTAATGGATTGCAAATACATTTTGTTGCACACACCAATTTTCAGTGAAAGAAATAAGTGATTTATTTTACAATACAATCAACGCCATTGACACAAAGCAAAATATAGAGATTGGACGATCGGATAGGCTAGATCAATTGAGATTTGACGTTTCGGTCGTTAGACCTTCATCAGAAGTGATCTAGTGTGGATTCAGAAGCAGTAGGTCAAAATCCATTTAGGGCTGGAAATATATATGTTCTAAAAACCCCTCTGTCTCTGCAGGCGTGGGAGCAGACACTGGTCCTGATCCAAGATATTCTGGATTCCTGGTTAAAGTGTCAGGCGACTTGGCTCTACCTGGAGCCCATATTTAGCTCTGAAGACATAATCGCTCAAATGCCAGAAGAAGGACGGAAATTTGGTATCGTGGACAGCACCTGGAAGGACATAATGTCAGAGTCGGTATGTAAGGGAGTGTTCACACTGCATGGGAAACCTTTACATATATCGGGGCAGGGGTATAAACATAAAGGGTCCTGCCAGGGATCAGGTTTGTGCCCACACGATGGGTAGGATTAGTCTCCGCCACTGGACACATAACAAGGTGTGACTGTGATAAATCTGCTCCAGTGGGGCGTACAGCGCACGGAGCGGAGCCGCAGACACACGGACACTTCTGTTTATCTTCCCTTCCTATCACTAATGGATTCTGATGTCTGAATATTCAACGTCCTCTCATTTATGTAAGTAGATTCTGCTCTTCTGCTCACGGTGAGTGCAAGGAAACGTCGGCCATAAATTCTGATGTTTCCTACCACGATGTCAGACGTCTTCAGCCTATTAGAGATGTAAATGGAATTTGTACTGATGGCTAAATGGTTGCAAGGAAAACATTGTAAACAGCCAATCTGATGGCTAAAAAGACATGGGGGGTGGAATATAAAAATAGACGGTACATCAAGAACTATCGGGGGGGTTGTGTATTTGTAGGCAGATTATTGCAGTAATAGAGACCAGACTCAAAACAGATAATATAACATAATTGTATACGGAGTCCGAGGGCCGAGTGGAATAACCGGGCCCTGCAATAATAATATAATAGAGTCTGCTTATTACATAAGACATGAACCATTTACTATACAGGACTTAAAGGGATTCTCCAGTCTCAGACTCATATTGACAAAATCTTTCATAAGAATCAGGATATTACTGATGTAGGACTGATAGATATTACAGCTATAGGACTGATAGGATATTACTGATATAGGACTGATAGATATTACTGATATAGGACTGATAGGATATTACTGATATAGGACTAATAGGATATTACTGATATAGGACTGATAGATATTACTGATATAGGACTAATAGGATATTACTGATATAGGACTGATAGGATATTACTGATATAGGACTGATAGGATATTACTGATATAGGACTAATAGGATATTACTGATATAGGACTAATAGGATATTACTGATATAGGACTGATAGGATATTACTGATATAGGACTGATAGGATATTACTGATATAGGACTAATAGGATATTACTGATATAGGGCTGATAGATATTACTGATATAGGACTGATAGGATATTACTGATATAGGACTAATAGGATATTACTGATATAGGGCTGATAGATATTACTGATATAGGACTAATAGGATATTACTGATGTAGGACTGATAGATATTACAGCTATAGGACTGATAGGATATTACTGATATAGGACTGATAGATATTACTGATATAGGACTGATAGGATATTACTGATATAGGACTAATAGGATATTACTGATATAGGACTGATAGATATTACTGATATAGGACTGATAGGATATTACTGATATAGGACTAATAGGATATTACTGATATAGGACTGATAGATATTACTGATATAGGACTGATAGGATATTACTGATATAGGACTAATAGGATATTACTGATATAGGACTGATAGGATATTACTGATATAGGACTGATAGATATTACAGCTATAGGACTGATAGGTATTACTGATATAGGACTGATAGGATATTACTGATATAGGACTAATAGGATATTACTGATGTAGGACTGATAGATATTACAGCTATAGGACTGATAGGATATTACTGATATAGGACTAATAGGATATTACTGATATAGGACTGATAGATATTACAGCTATAGGACTGATAGGATATTACTGATATAGGACTAATAGGATATTACTGATATAGGACTGATAGGATATTACTGATATAGGACTAATAGGATATTACTGATATAGGACTGATAGATATTACAGCTATAGGACTGATAGGATATTACTGATATAGGACTAATAGGATATTACTGATATAGGACTGATAGGATATTACTGATGTAGGACTAATAGGATATTACTGATGTAGGACTGATAGATATTACAGCTATAGGACTGATAGGATATTACTGATATAGGACTAATAGGATATTACTGATATAGGACTGATAGGATATTACTGATGTAGGACTAATAGGATATTACTGATATAGGACTAATAGGATATTACTGATATAGGACTGATAGGATATTACTGATATAGGACTAATAGGATATTACTGATATAGGACTGATAGGATATTACTGATATAGGACTAATAGGATATTACTGATGTAGGACTGATAGATATTACAGCTATAGGACTGATAGGATATTACTGATATAGGACTAATAGGATATTACTGATATAGGACTGATAGATATTACAGCTATAGGACTGATAGGATATTACTGATATAGGACTAATAGGATATTACTGATATAGGACTGATAGATATTACTGATATAGGACTGATAGATATTACTGATATAGGACCGATAGGATATTACTGATATAGGACCGATAGGATATTACTGATATAGGACTAATAGCATATCCTATTATTCCTATATCAGTAATATCTATCAGTCCTATATCAGTAATATCCTATCAGTCCAATATCAGTAATATCCTATCAGTCCTATCTATCTATCTATCTATCTATCTATCTATCTATCTATCTATCTATCTATCTATCTATATCCTAGCAGTCATTGTATGTTGGTTCTTAGTACAGATGAGAAAAGCATTAGAACTATTTTCCCTTCTCTTATTTGTAGGATCGATTCCATTTACAGTTTTATTTTCCGGTTCTGTTTTCATTTGTTTTCGCCCCTCATTGTCTCGCTTTGCGCCCAGAGTTTCATCTTGTAGGGCCGGGTTAGTGGACAGATAGGACACAATGCGCACTATGCCGCCTCTCCTAACTCCGGCTCCTTATTGTCTATCAGGTAAAAGATAAGAGAGTCCTTATCGCAACCAAACAGCCCAACATGTTAGAGCGGCTTCAGGAATCCAATATCCTCCTGGAAGACATTCAGAAGGGATTGAACTCCTATTTGGAAAAGAAAAGATTATTTTTTCCCAGGTAAATGCTTTTTGTGATCCATCTCCTTCCAGGGAAATTTCCTGTATGAAATCACCGGCTAAACGTTTGTACGTAAGGGTCGATATATCACTGATGTTATCATACGGAGACAATGGAGGACAAGAACTTCTCTGCTGCTGCTACAGACGTCTCCGAGCAATACTGAATATTGTAAATGTGTTTATATACTAGTGACAAGTCAGTCTGAGGATGGGAGACATAATGGCCACAAGTGCTGTGCTCCCTTACACATCGCAACGTTCCCATTGGGGCTTCGATGTATTCCGGGTCCTTATAGATGTCCTAAAGTACAAAATGCCGGACAGCTGACAGGCTCCATTATATTCAGTGTTACCGGTGTTTTAGCGCTTTGTCCTCCTATGGACCTGGACGTCAGAGAGGTGATTCTAGTGTGAACCTGCTGTGACGTGCAGAAACGCCGTAACCTGATGGGGCTCAGGCTGTGTGATAAGGTCGTTCCGTCTTCTACCATCTTCCATCTGCCGCGTTTCAGACACTTTTCTCTTCCTTCTGCCACCTCTTTGCTGATTTGCTTTACACAAGTATTTTACACCAGACGCCTCCTTATTGCAGACACTTCTAGTGAGGTGTAAATACTAGCAGGACCTGGAATAGATTTGGCACATGCTATGGACACTGGCGCCCATCTCCAGATCTAACATCTGTTACATGAACATTTCTTGGCCTCACAGAACTGCTCGAATTTATGCCTGAAATTGGTATCAATTATAGTAGAAATCTTCACCAAATCAGAGCTGGGATAGAGGCTAAAGATGTGCCAAGTGTATAAGGGGATGTGCAAGTCTCCGGAACGTAGGCCTGGCTCGCTGCAGCGACGAAACACTGGTGCATGAGGCATCTATGGAATCATTTACCTGCACAAGTATTGGACATCCCATGGCCACGTGGCGTGCACTCATCTCTCAGACCACCCTACTGGACTCCTCTAGTGATTCTGAGGAAAGTGGATTCTGGAAAGGCGGCTCACATTGGGGATTTTAAGCTCAGTGCAGGGGTAAAGTTTTGCAGCACAGAAGTATTTGTGGACATGTGTGCAGGGATTGCAGTGCAAGATAGAATATTAAACTGGAAGAAAAGTTGCACAATCAAATGAAATCACATGAATTTCTGAGCCAGATGACGAAGTGACACATAGCAGCAATATAAAGGAACAAAACCATGTTCAGCTTCAGGTAAGGATGGATATAGCAGCTGTATGAGGGACTTGTATCCAGCCCACACTATATATGGGGAACATTCACATGGAAGTAAATAACATTACAAAAGGACACAACAAGTATTACTGATGTAGCGGCCACGACCCCCACCACAGCCCCAATGTATGATACACGTCTGCTGATGGAGCTGGTTCATTCGTTCCCATTTCACCAGTGCAGTGTTGCAGCCCAGGCTGGTCCTGCACATGCTCAGTGTCACTGGAGGCTCTGGTAGTTGGCAGGCTGGTGCTTGTAGCTCTCCAGACTCCGCACTATCACAGTTTTTCCTATCTCACTAAGCTGCACTCACCTGGGGCTTTAAGTAGAGGACACGTGGACTAAAATACAGGAGTGACCCTGCAGTAATTCCCAAGTCCCGTGCTGTACTCCGGCCACGTACCTCACTGAAACCAAAAGCCATTTTTGTCGATTTATTTATTGATTTCTTTCTCTAGGTTTTTCTTCCTCTCCAATGATGAGCTCCTTGAAATCCTGTCTGAAACCAAAGACCCGCTACGAGTCCAGCCGCACCTGAAGAAGTGTTTTGAGGGGATTGCCAAATTGGAATTCTCCGATGACTTGGAGATCACTGGCATGATCAGCTCAGAGAATGAAACCGTCCCTTTAACACAGAAGATCTATCCTGCAAAGGCGAAAGTAATTTCCTTGTATTCTATTCACCTTCCGCAGCCTTTCCCTTATTAATCCTACTTATCGGGAGAAGAAAACACTTCACTATGGAGCTAAATAACTCCGCCAATGTCCAGTTCTCAGAATTGCTTGTAATGAATAAGATTCTGCTTCTAATGCTCAGTGCACAAGTTCTTAAGTATCAGGAACCTGCTGTACCGACCTTGAGCGCGTCACATGAAGTGCGCAAACTAAAAGAGCGGCGGTAAAAATAGATGTATAAAAGGAAACTTCCAGCAGAAATCCTACAGCAGTAGGCAGGGAAAAAGATTGACGTGTGATGAGGTTATATGAGGTGCGGTGAGGTGTGATGAGGTCATGTGAGGTGCGATCTGGTCATGTGAGGTGCGATGAGGTCATGTGAGGTGCGATGAGGTCATGTGAGGTTGTTATGTGAGGTGCAGTGAGGCTATATGAGGTCATGTGAGGTGCGATCTGGTCATGTGAGGTGCAATGAGGTCATGTGAGGTGCGATCTGGTCATGTGAGGTGCGATGAGGTCATGTGAGGTGGGATGAGGTCATGTGAGGTGCGATGAGGTCATGTGAGGTGCGGTGAGGTCATGTGAGGTGGGATGAGGTCATGTGAGGTGCGATGAGGTCATGTTAGGTGCGATGAGGTCATGTGAGATGCAATGAGGTCATGTGAGGTGCTATGAGGTTATATGAGGTGCAATGAGGTCATGTTAGGTGCGATAAGGTCATGTGAGGTGCGATGAGGTCATGTGAGGTGCGATGAGGTCATGGGAGGTGCGATGAGGTCATGTGAGGTGCGATGAGGTCATGTGAGGTGCAATCTGGTCATGTGAGGTGCGATGAGGTCATGTGAGGTAAATCGAGGTCATGTGAGGTACGATGAGGTCATGTGAGGTGCGATGAGGTCATGGGAGGTGCGATGAGGTCATGTGAGGTGCGATGAGGTCATGTGAGGTGCGATGAGGTCATGTGAGGTGCAATCTGGTCATGTGAGGTGCGATGACGTCATGTGAGGTAAATCAAGGTCATGTGAGGTGCGATGAGGTCATGTGAGGTGCGATGAGGTCATGTGAAATGCGATGAGGTCATGTGAGGTGCGATGAGGTCATGTGAGGTGCGATGAGGTCATGTGAGGTGCGATAAGGTCATGTGAGGTGGGATGAGGTCATGTGAGGTACGATGAGGTCATGTGAGGTGGGATGAGGTCATGTGAGGTGCGGTGAGGTCATGTGAGGTGCGATGAGGTCATGTGAGGTGATGTGAGATGCAATGAGGTCATGTGAGGTGCTATGAGGTTATATGAGGTGCAATGAGGTCATGTTAGGTGCGATGAGGTCATGTGATGAGGTCATGTGAAATGCGATGAGGTCATGTGAGGTGCGATGAGGTCATGTGAGGTGGGATGAGGTCATGTGAGGTGGGATGAGGTCATGTGAGGTGGGATGAGGTCATGTGAGGTGCAATCTGGTCATGTGAGGTGCGATGAGGTCATGTGAGGTGCGATGAGGTCATGTGAGGTGCGGTGAGGTCATGTGAGGTGGGATGAGGTCATGTGAGGTACGATGAGGTCATGTGAGGTGGGATGAGGTCATGTGAGGTACGATGAGGTCATGTGAGGTGGGATGAGGTCATGTGAGGTGCGATAAGGTCATGTGAGGTGGGATGAGGTCATGTGAGGTACGATGAGGTCATGTGAGGTGGGATGAGGTCATGTGAGGTGGGATGAGGTCATGTGAGGTGCGGTGAGGTCATGTGAGGTGCGATGAGGTCATGTGAGGTGCGGTGAGGTCATGTGAGGTACGATGAGGTCATGTGAGGTGGGATGAGGTCATGTGAGGTACGATGAGGTCATGTGAGGTGGGATGAGGTCATGTGAGGTGCGGTGAGGTCATGTGAGGTGCGGTGAGGTCATGTGAGGTGTGATGAGGTCATGTGAGGTGCGGTGAGGTCATGTGAGGTACGATGAGGTCATGTGAGGTGGGATGAGGTCATGTGAGGTACGATGAGGTCATGTGAGGTGCGATGAGGTCATGTGAGGTACGATGAGGTCATGTGAGGTGGGATGAGGTCATGTGAGGTACGATGAGGTCATGTGAGGTGGGATGAGGTCATGTGAGGTACGATGAGGTCATGTGAGGTGGGATGAGGTCATGTGAGGTGGGATGAGGTCATGTGAGGTGCGGTGAGGTCATGTGAGGTGCGGTGAGGTGCGGTGAGGTCATGTGAGGTACGATGAGGTCATGTGAGGTGGGATGAGGTCATGTGAGGTACGATGAGGTCATGTGAGGTGGGATGAGGTCATGTGAGGTGCGGTGAGGTCATGTGAGGTGCGGTGAGGTCATGTGAGGTGTGATGAGGTCATGTGAGGTGCGGTGAGGTCATGTGAGGTACGATGCGGTCATGTGAGGTGGGATGAGGTCATGTGAGGTACGATGAGGTCATGTGAGGTGGGATGAGGTCATGTGAGGTGCGGTGAGGTCATGTGAGGTACGATGAGGTCATGTGAAGTGCGGTGAGGTCATGTGAGGTGGGATGAGGTCATGTAAGGTGCGATGAGGTCATGTGAGGTGCGATGAGGTCATGTGAGGTGGGATGAGGTCATGTGAGGTGCGGTGAGGTCATGTGAGGTACGATGAGGTCATGTGAAGTGCGGTGAGGTCATGTGAGGTGGGATGAGGTCATGTGAGGTGCGATGAGGTCATGTGAGGTGGGATGAGGTCATGTGAGGTGCGGTGAGGTCATGTGAGGTACGATGAGGTCATGTGAAGTGCGGTGAGGTCATGTGAGGTGGGATGAGGTCATGTGAGGTGCGATGAGGTCATGTGAGGTGCGGTGAGGTCATGTGAGGTGCGGTGAGGTCATGTGGGGTGCGGTGAGGTCATGTGAGGTGCGATGAGGTCATGTGAGGTGCGATGAGGTCATGTGAGGTGCGGTGAGGTCATGTGAGGTGCGGTGAGGTCATGTGAGGTGCGATGAGGTCATGTGAGGTGCGGTGAGGTCATGTGAGGTGCGGTGAGGTCATGTGAGGTGCGATTAGGTCATGTGAGGTGCGATGAGGTCATGTGAGGTGCGGTGAGGTCATGTGAGGTGCGGTGAGGTCATGTGAGGTGCGATAAGGTCATGTGAGGTGCGATGAGGTCATGTGAGGTGCGGTGAGGTCATGTGAGGTGCACGCTCCCACTCCATCCATTGTCTATGGGACTGGCAATAATAGTTGAGCCCTGTAGTCATCAGTGTCCGTCTGTCCCATACACTCACCCCTATAAAAGACTCCTATTTACCTTTGTGACAGGGACTCATAATCCCTATTCCAGCTATTGATGGGAGTCCCAGCGGTTAATCCCCCGCCATCATACCATTCATTCCCCTATCCTATGGGTATTGTATAAGTGATGTTGTGGGATAATCCCTTTAAGAACTAGAAAGTACTTAATAAAATCCTGTAAATTCCTGTTCACCCCCAGTAACCTGGGCTATAGGGACCGGCTTTACCATCCCACAATAAGTAGCTCTTCAAAGGCTCCCTGGACAATCCCTATAAAGGGCGCCAACCACCGCCATGTCCCTGGTGCACCGAGCTTGTATTCTGCATATGGATTCTGCAAATCGTTCTGATGTTATAAAAGTATAAAAGTGCCGCTACAAGACCATAGAAGAGCTGTCTGCTCGGTTCTACCGGTGCCAGGCGGCCTTTACAGTGTGAACACTTTCCATCTTAGAAAATCAGACGACTTTTAATTATCCTTTAGTCTATAAACAATTGTGAAATCCATTTGCGAATGTCGCTGTTCACCGTGACTGGGGCTGAATCCCCTTCAGGCGGAGTATTTATAGATTGCGGCTTCTTTGTGTCATGGCAGCTCTCAGTGGAAAGGATTTATAATTTACAAGCCCAGGCCTAGGGTAGGAACACGATGTATTGTAATCCATAGGAAATTATTAGGCTGCCTATATATACATGTATGTATACCGTATGTGACATGTTTATTGCATTTGTCTACGTACGACATGTCTTCGGCAATAGTCGCTAATAAGCCTCATATATTCATCTATATAATAAGCCTCATGTATTTGTCATATATTTGTCATATATTCGTCCACATACCTCGTATCTACCAGAATAGTCACCAATAAGCGACTGCCACACATGTGATGATAACAGAATAATTCGATGTGACCCTGAAGAGGAAATCTCTGTTCTTCTTGATTCCTTTTTATCTATCTATCCATCTACTTAGCTGTCATTGGAGAGCGGAGATTTGGCTTTCTCCACATCTGTCTGCGCCTTCCCATCCTGTTAGCAGGAATCAGTACAAGACGTGTAATAATGAGCCTGGGCCTGTAAACATCACTGGTGGAGACAGCCGGGCCTCTATGGCTGCCGCGGGCCAATCCTCACTAGATCCATTATTCAGATTAGGTTATTTCTTATAGAGCAGGTTCCTGGAGGTATTGTACCTTCTAGCTATCTCTATATACTCTATATACCATGCTTTGTGTGCATGACATGACTAATGTGTCTCCGAGCCCGTCATGTTATCACGTATATCACTATACGCCGCTTCTTTCTCCTCCTTCCAGGGTATGGTTGAAAAATGGCTTTTGCAAGTGGAAGAAAATATGTTATCCAGCATGAGACAAGTCATCCATGATGGGATGGAGGGATACGTAGAGGTAAGGTTATTATATTTTCATTACAGTGACCCGTCATTTGTCACGACAATATGTAATGAATCGAGAATTGTAGAGAAAGGAAAGAGGTGACGACACCTCCAGCGGAGATCGATCTCTGTAAAGACACTTCAGGGAATTGCTCCGTATAGTGAGGCCTTCTACACGTCAGTGTCGTGTCTCCAATGGTCGGGGGTGTAATAGACTCGGAATGAAGACGCTGATGGCTTTACTGCAAATCTCAGCATATAACAGGGTGGCTGCTGTATTAGCTGCATTGCATATAGGAGTCATTAGCTGTGAACATGGAGGACCTGATCGAGCATTGTGCAGATGGCGGCGGCTGCTCTATAAAGGTGTGTGTATAACATGAATGTCTATGGTGAGAAAACCCGTCAAAGCTGAGCCCCTACGTTAGCTAAAAAACAAGGCAGCAATAAGAAGGCACGCGCCATTTCAGCACTTTTTGCCTCCGTTTTTCTCCCCCTATTAAATCTATAGTAAATCGCCCGCCCTTCCATACTTACATTTATTTTGCAGCTTTTCTGCAGCAGTTTTTTTCCCACAATGTTTGGATGGAATTAAACAGAATCTCAATCACTTGGTTGATACTGAAGAATTCAGCGTTTTATTTTCTGATGCGTTTCCACAGTAGCCAGAAACAGGAGCCTGCTGCATTATGGGTAACATTATACCAAATCCCATCCAATATGGCAGCAGATCTCACAGAGCAAATGGACCTGCAATGGTGAGGAAATCTTTTTAGTAGTTCAGGAATTATTTGGTGAGGTTATTGCTGCTAAACGGGGATCTCCAGGTTATTAATCCCGAGGGTTCACTTAGTTTATACTGTGAAATGGGCAGTCCCAGTCAACTCCACCCATTTGACAGTAGAAGTCAAATTAGCATATTGGGTGCTAAAACTAGCAACACTGATTGCTCAGGAATGGTGGGGCTACAGAAGATATTCCATCTGGAGGAGGCACAAAGTTGGCGGTGGTAAAGGGTGCTGTTTAGCTGGAGCCCGGAGTGCGTGGTTGGGGGGTGGTTGGAGGTCCGCGCCCTCAAAGGAGAGTTTTATTAAATTGCTGTATAAGCGGTTCTCTAATAAGCGATGTGACCCCGGCGATTCATGAACGTCCATTATAGGGAATTCTTATCTCCGGCTTCCTGCAGATCAGTCAGCCCGCCTCATTTGTGCCTTGTTGCAGGCGGCAGTAAAATATAGAAGCGCACAGCTTGCCCATTATAACATGCATGCAGCAGACATTAAACAATTTCATGAAAACTCCCAACAGCGGGATTGGCTCAATAATCCTCAGTAAGTGCTTACCCTGTTAGTTACTTACACTAATGAAACCCATCTGGTATCGGAACGTAATGATGAGGGTCTATGTAGCCACCGGCCGGGGCTCTCTGCTCAGCACTGGCTCAGACTCCACGCTTCTGTTCTCCATGAAACCTCATTTACATCAGGAAAGTTTCAGATTTAATCTACAGCTTTGTAAACTCTGATAGTTAGAGATCAGTAGTTACTGAACCTGGAGTTTTATTCCCGATTTACATATAGAGCTACATGGAAATCTGCTGCTGATCCCGCCAGGGAATGTTTAACTTTGTCCGCCTACAACTATCCAAGAATCTGCAGTTCCTAACCATGGACTACAATGCCCAGGAACGTCACAGACCACTGCCCCTGCTGTGATTGGTCAGAGTGGACACCCAACTAGTGCCGGACTGCGGGGAGCGCCTCCACTAGACCCCGCCTGGGCTCTATGCCCCATCTTGCTTACAGCCGTCTCTTCTTGGGTGACCTGCCCTCTGACACTCTCCTGGACTCCTTGCTTAGTTATCTTATCCTCTGCTAAGCCCCTCAACCTGTTTTCTACCTGTGGACATTTTGGTCCTGATGGGGATCATGGCACGGTGCAGCTTGCAGAGAATAGCAGGACACTGACCAAGTGATGACATGCCCCAGGACACTGACCAAGTGATGACCTGCCCTAAGTAAACATGAGCATGCGGGGATTGCATATATATATATATATATATATATATATATATATATATATATATATATATATATAACATAGGACAAGTAAAATACATTACAGTGCGACAAGTCCTGGTGCACTGAGGGCCTCGCACCGCGCTCTTGGGGCAATGGTTTACCTTTCCCCTTACAATGCACCAATTGTTCCTTGTCATTATCTATAGGTATGGTAACACTCTCCACAGATCCTGCACGGTTCACTTCCCTCCTGCAGATTTCTTTGCAGCCTTCACCTCATTATCAGCAATGACAAGTATCATCTATATATCCATATATTGGCCGTAGATAATAGTCTCAGCTTATTTACTCCTTTGCCACAACCACTGCACATTGCTCTGTGTGAACGTACCCTAAGAGATGTGCGCCTCCTAATATCTGTGGCCTGTTTGGGGTTAATGCGCCATTCTTAGGATCATGTTCACATTTTGTCCCCGCAGGTTCCTAGAAGGCAGTGGGTCCTTCAGTGGCCTGGACAAGTTGTCATCTGTGTTTCGTCTATTTACTGGACTAAGGAAGTATCTGAAGCCGTTAGTGAGGGCACGTTGTCGGTACGTATACACCTGCGGAGTCTTCTATATACTTACTGTGCGCCATTTATTGGTTACATTGGTTGAATTGCTCCTGAAGAACTTTATCCACACGACTTGCTGCCATCTTATCAATGACTAGCGTCTACTTACTATGTCCTAATAGCCAAATGGCCAATGACCCCGCCTGTTATATTCCTAGAAGACTGTTCCAGACTTGCTCTTAAATAAATGATTTTCTGCAGGATTTCTTGGAGAAAAGCAATAAGCAGATCAGTGAAATTGTGGAATTGGTCCGAGGGAAATTGTCTGGTGGTGCACGAGCGACTTTAGGAGCCCTCACGGTTATTGATGTTCACGGTAAGATCTATTTCCAAAATCGCTGCCACTACAAATTGCAGGTTTAGCGTCTCGCTCTGAGATTGAAGTAGACTTTACTGTGTCGGGGGTGATTACTTTCTTCTCGGCATCATAGAGGAAGAAACGGCAGAGCAGAAATTCACTGAAGATGAAAGGCCTGCAGAACGTACAGAGCTTTGTATGGTCTGATAAATATGTAAGATCATTGTCGGAGGCCGCACTGTCTTGTATGAATAGCAGCTATTGTATTAGGAACTAAAGGAACGCTTTTCTAATTGTTTCATTACAATTCTAAGTGTTTCCTGTGGCATCTGCAGCTCTCATGTGTATACAAGACATAGCAAGCTGCAGGATGCCATATTGTGCTGACTCCATCAGAGGAGCGCTCTTATGGCTTTCCCTGGACTCTCCTGACACTAACACAAGCTTTACATTTCTTGTAATTGTTTTTATTCTTTTTGAGGTTTGAGCTTAGAATTTCTTCAGGAGAATCGAGCGAGGCTGCAGTGAGAGCCATGAGAGCGTTTATGTGACAGGTGCAGCACAGGAAGGCAGCGTGCTATGTAGTGTATTGTATGCCGGAGTATATGTGACAGGTGCAGCACAGGAAGGCAGCGTGCTATGTAGTGTATTGTATGCCGGAGTATATGTGACAGGTGCAGCACAGGAAGGCAGCGTGCTATGTAGTGTATTGTATGCCGGAGTATATGTGACAGGTGCAGCACAGGAAGGCAGCGTGCTACATAGTGTATTGTATGCCGGAGTATATGTGACAGGTGCAGCACAGGAAGGCAGCGTGCTACATAGTGTATTGTATGCCGGAGTATATGTGACAGGTGCAGCACAGGAAGGCAGCGTGCTACATAGTGTATTGTATGCCGGAGTATATGTGACAGGTGCAGCACAGGAAGGCAGCGTGCTATGTAGTGTATTGTATGCCGGAGTATATGTGACAGGTGCAGCACAGGAAGGCAGCGTGCTATGTAGTGTATTGTATGCCGGAGTATATGTGACAGGTGCAGCACAGGAAGGCAGCGTGCTATGTAGTGTATTGTATGCCGGAGTATATGTGACAGGTGCAGCACAGGAAGGCAGTGTGCTACATAGTGTATTGTATGCCGGAGTATATGTGACAGGTGCAGCACAGGAAGGCAGCGTGCTATGTAGTGTATTGTATGCCGGAGTATATGTGACAGGTGCAGCACAGGAAGGCAGCGTGCTACATAGTGTATTGTATGCCGGAGTATATGTGACAGGTGCAGCACAGGAAGGCAGCGTGCTACATAGTGTATTGTATGCCGGAGTATATGTGACAGGTGCAGCACAGGAAGGCAGCGTGCTATGTAGTGTATTGTATGCCGGAGTATATGTGACAGGTGCAGCACAGGAAGGCAGCGTGCTATGTAGTGTATTGTATGCCGGAGTATATGTGACAGGTGCAGCACAGGAAGGCAGCGTGCTACATAGTGTATTGTATGCCGGAGTTTATGTGACAGGTGCAGCACAGGAAGGCAGCGTGCTACATAGTGTATTGTATGCCGGAGTTTATGTGACAGGTGCAGCACAGGAAGGCAGCGTGCTACGTAGTGTATTGTATGCCGGAGTTTATGTGACAGGTGCAGCACAGGAAGGCAGCGTGCTATGTAGTGTATTGTATGCCGGAGTATATGTGACAGGTGCAGCACAGGAAGGCAGCGTGCTACATAGTGTATTGTATGCCGGAGTATATGTGACAGGTGCAGCACAGGAAGGCAGCGTGCTATGTAGTGTATTGTATGCCGGAGTATATGTGACAGGTGCAGCACAGGAAGGCAGCGTGCTACGTAGTGTATTGTATGCCGGAGTATATGTGACAGGTGCAGCACAGGAAGGCAGCGTGCTATGTAGTGTATTGTATGCCGGAGTATATGTGACAGGTGCAGCACAGGAAGGCAGCGTGCTATGTAGTGTATTGTATGCCGGAGTATATGTGACAGGTGCAGCACAGGAAGGCAGCGTGCTACGTAGTGTATTGTATGCCGGAGTATATGTGACAGGTGCAGCACAGGAAGGCAGCGTGCTATGTAGTGTATTGTATGCCGGAGTTTATGTGACAGGTGCAGCACAGGAAGGCAGCGTGCTACGTAGTGTATTGTATGCCGGAGTATATGTGACAGGTGCAGCACAGGAAGGCAGCGTGCTATGTAGTGTATTGTATGCCGGAGTATATGTGACAGGTGCAGCACAGGAAGGCAGCGTGCTATGTAGTGTATTGTATGCCGGAGTATATGTGACAGGTGCAGCACAGGAAGGCAGCGTGCTATGTAGTGTATTGTATGCCGGAGTATATGTGACAGGTGCAGCACAGGAAGGCAGCGTGCTACATAGTGTATTGTATGCCGGAGTATATGTGACAGGTGCAGCACAGGAAGGCAGCGTGCTACATAGTGTATTGTATGCCGGAGTATATGTGACAGGTGCAGCACAGGAAGGCAGCGTGCTACGTAGTGTATTGTATGCCGGAGTATATGTGACAGGTGCAGCACAGGAAGGCAGCGTGCTACGTAGTGTATTGTATGCCGGAGTATATGTGACAGGTGCAGCACAGGAAGGCAGCGTGCTACGTAGTGTATTGTATGCCGGAGTTTATGTGACAGGTGCAGCACAGGAAGGCAGCGTGCTATGTAGTGTATTGTATGCCGGAGTATATGTGACAGGTGCAGCACAGGAAGGCAGCGTGCTATGTAGTGTATTGTATGCCGGAGTATATGTGACAGGTGCAGCACAGGAAGGCAGCGTGCTACATAGTGTATTGTATGCCGGAGTTTATGTGACAGGTGCAGCACAGGAAGGCAGCGTGCTATGTAGTGTATTGTATGCTGGAGTTTATGTGACAGGTGCAGCACAGGAAGGCAGCGTGCTATGTAGTGTATTGTATGCCGGAGTTTATGTGACAGGTGCAGCACAGGAAGGCAGCGTGCTATGTAGTGTATTGTATGCCGGAGTATATGTGACAGGTGCAGCACAGGAAGGCAGCGTGCTATGTAGTGTATTGTATGCCGGAGTTTATGTGACAGGTGCAGCACAGGAAGGCAGCGTGCTATGTAGTGTATTGTATGCCGGAGTATATGTGACAGGTGCAGCACAGGAAGGCAGCGTGCTATGTAGTGTATTGTATGCCGGAGTATATGTGACAGGTGCAGCACAGGAAGGCAGCGTGCTATGTAGTGTATTGTATGCCGGAGTTTATGTGACAGGTGCAGCACAGGAAGGCAGCGTGCTACGTAGTGTATTGTATGCCGGAGTATATGTGACAGGTGCAGCACAGGAAGGCAGCGTGCTATGTAGTGTATTGTATGCCGGAGTATATGTGACAGGTGCAGCACAGGAAGGCAGCGTGCTATGTAGTGTATTGTATGCCGGAGTATATGTGACAGGTGCAGCACAGGAAGGCAGCGTGCTACATAGTGTATTGTATGCCGGAGTATATGTGACAGGTGCAGCACAGGAAGGCAGCGTGCTATGTAGTGTATTGTATGCCGGAGTATATGTGACAGGTGCAGCACAGGAAGGCAGCGTGCTACATAGTGTATTGTATGCCGGATGCACAAGACAAACAAATTGTATGCAATGCTATAAAAACTATCGCAAGGTGTCTGTAGCCTATATATATGTCTATATAAGGGGTCTGGAGCCTATATATGTATGTCTATATAAGGGGTCTGGAGCCTACGCAAATCTGTAATGGAGTCCTCACTTACCAGGAGCTAGCTATATACTGGGGTCATCTTATATTGAGCCCCCTCAGACTCTAGGCCCCGGTAGTGATGGCGACCTCTGCACCCCCTATAACATGTTATTCAAGGAATGGCTTTAAATTCACAGATTTCTGTCTCTGTTTTGGAAAGATCCAATAACAAACCAAGAAGTTACAATCCATTATAATAATTAAAACCTGAAAACCAGCAAATAACAGTCTTTGTACAGTTACAGTGTAAGAGGCGGGGACGCGGACGCAGGAGATTCATCCAAGGGGACACATTACATAGAAATGATGTCGCCGTAACATAGAATTATCCGATCGCTCCCGACTGTATGTGCTAGAGTAATAGCGCCCACAGGCCTGATCCTTGGCGTGCCCTTGTAATGACGCTCAGCCCCTTAGACAGGATCCGAGCCCCTAATTGATGAGCCACTTACAGAGAGCAGCTCCGGCCGCCGCAGCATTTATCATAGGATTGCTGTAATTAAAGATGTGCAGATGGGAGCGCCGGCTAAATGTGAACAGGGGATAAAGCAATCTTCTGTAATAATGTTTACTTGTTCACCAGTCAGAATGTAAAACCGACAAACAAATTCATTAAATCCCCCTAAGGATGCGGCGGGTTCTTTCTTTCTTTTTTTTTTGTAGATTGTCAGCCCCACATAGAGCTCACATTGTATATTGTTTGCTATCAGTCTGTCTTTGGAATATGGGATGGAAATCCATGCAAACACGGGGAGAACATACAAACTCCTTGCAGATGGTTTTAGGCCCTTGGCGGGATTTGAACACCAGGACTCCAGCGCTGCAAGGCTACAGTGCTTACCACTGAGTCACCGTGTGGCCACTGGTTACTTCTTTCTTGGCAGGATTTAGAAAGTCGTCACTTTTTATCTTTACATTTAAAGGGATTGTCCAGTTTCAGAAAAATAAATGTTACTTTTTGTTTCATGAAAAACAATTTAACAACAAACTTTCTGTATCAATTCCTCAAGGTTTTCTAGATCTCTGCTTTCCAGTGGATTAAAATCAGTCCGCGGTCATGTGATGTGTGGTCATGTGATGTACGGTCTGTGATCATGTGATGTACAGTCCATAGTCATATGATGTACAATCTGTGGTCATGTGATGTACAGTCCATAGTCATATGATGTACAATCTGTGGTCATGTGATGTACAGTCCGTGTTCATGTGATGTACAATCTGTGGTCATGTGATGTACAGTCCGTGTTCATGTGATGTGCAGTCAGTAGTCATCTGATGTACAGTCCATGGTCGTGTGATGGGCACAGGAGCTCATTAGAAGATGTCTGATTACTGTGCTGTGACAGTAACGAGCTGTGCACCTGTGTGTACATCACATGACCATGGACCATATATCACATGACTATGGACTGATTTTTATCCACTCAAAGCAAGCAGAGTTCTAGAAATCCCTGACCGGTGTACCTGAGGAAGTGGGAAGGGTCTCACGAATCACCTTGTACTTATGTATTTGATTTTTTACTAAGCACATTCTTTCTGACTGTACAGCAGTACGAGGTATCTCATTTTTTGCAGACCTTCTGAATTTGTTCTTTTCTAGAAAACGGAGAGGAATTAATACAGAAAGTAGATTGGAGAATTCTACAACTTTCCATTATACAAAGAATCCGATTTATTTCCTGACACTGGACATTCCCTTTAATGAAGCTCTTTGTAGGTTCATATTTTGTCAGATACATTTTATTTTTCAATGACACAGATTTTTCTTATCCTGTGATGATACCAAACTTTTATTTTTTGGGGTGTTTTTCTCTTTTTGCCAAATATGAAGTCGTGTTTTTTGTGTTGTCTTGTCCCGAGAGTTGTCACTCTTATATATTGTCATCATGGAGATGGTTGAGGGCTTGTTTTTTGTGACATGAGCTTTACTTTTTTATTGATACCATCCTGGGGTACATGAGAATTGTTGATCACTTTTTTTTATTTCATTTTTGTGCAACAAGATGATTTTAAAAAATCATTTCTGGTGTTTTTTTTTTTTTAGTTTTTTGTTACAGCGTTGACCATGTTGGATAAATAATCACTTTTATGGTTCAGCTCATTATGAAGGATCTAATAGGAAATATGGGTTTTGTTGTTTCCTATTTGTTTACAAATAATGTGAAGATGTTTGTAATTGTTTTTATTTTAATCTTAAATCAGTTTTTGTTCCCATTAGCCTCCTTTCTATAAGGTTGTGTGTGCTATGGCTAGTCAGAATGCCTGTAATGGCCAATGTGGACTACGTGTAAGGCCGTACGGGCGAAGCCATGGCTCACAACATGATCGATCTTTCATCCAACCATCAACCTACTGTACTTATGTGTGTAGCTACCGCAGAGGCAGCTGCCACAGGGCCCGGAACATTAGGGGGCCCGGCGACAGCCGCTACCGCTGCGTTTTTTTTAATTTTTTTAATAGGCCATTACCGCTGGAGTTACTCCATCCGGTAACAGGCCCTATTTACTTACTAATCCTGCCAGGAATGCGGAGGAGGGGGTTGTTCGAGGTCTTTGGTGTCGGTTGGGGGGGGCCATGTCAAAAGTTCGCCACAGGGCACCGCCATTCCTAGTTACGGCACTGGTATCACTGCAGTACTGTATCGTGTTACTGGTGTCTGTTACTGTCCTATATACAAGCAGCACAGCAGACAACCCTGACATTATTAATCAGTCTTATTATGGAGAGTTTCTGCATTTTCACCAGGTTGTAGAAATCGTCATGTCCGGCCCTGTAGTGAGTTACAGAAGGCTCCTCCTTGTCCGGGGTCTAGGCCACTGTTTTTTGTTTTTACTTACTTTCCATACCTGACCCTTGTATAGATTTATGTGGCCACAGGCCCTATGGCGGCTATAGTGGAGAATCTGCTGTCGTGGTCATTACCTGAGGCCCTGATTCTATATTACAGGTCTGTATACTCCATATAGCATTGGATGACATGACATCAATACAAGCTAAAGAAATGTAACAATCACATAAAATCCAATTTACTAAACCATCATATAACATTGTAGATGTCTGGTGGCTTTTGTTCTGCAGCTCGTGATGTTGTCGCTAAATTGGCAAAGGACAAAGTATCCAGCCTGAGCGACTTCCAATGGATCTCACAACTGCGCTATTATTGGGAAGGTCGAGATGTCATGGTCAGAATGATCACTACAGAATCCAAATATGGCTACGAATATCTGGGCAATTCACCGCGACTCGTCATTACTCCACTGACTGATCGCTGCTACAGGTACGGGGCAGTAGTGTAATATAGAAAAAGGAAAGTGAAGTCTACTAATATATATGGAGAGAGGAGAGAAGCTGAGCTGTGTGATATACAGGGGTATAGGAGAGAAGCTGAGCTGTGTGATATATACTATATAAGAGTCTGTGCTGTGTAATCATTATCTGGGAGACAGTGAGGATTATCTGACAGGACTGCAGGGGGCGATACTTATACTGTATATACCCTGTGTCACTTATATACTATATAAGAGTCTGTGCTGTGTAATCATTATCTGGGGGACAGCGAGGATTATCTGACAGAACTGCAGGGGGCGATACTTATACTGTATATACCCTGTGTCACTTATATACTATATAAGAGTTTTTGCTGTGTAATTATTATCTGGGGAACAGCGAGGATTATCTGACAGGACTGCAGGGGGCGATACTTATACTGTATATACCCTGTGTCACTTATATACTATATAAGAGTCTGTGCTGTGTAATCATTATCTGGGGACACCGAGGATTATCTGACAGGACTGCAGGGGGCGATACTTATACTGTATATACCCTGTGTCACTTATATACTATATAAGAGTCTGTGCTGTGTAATCATTATCTGGGGGACAGCGAGGATTATCTGACAGGACTGCAGGGGGGATACTTATACTGTATATACCCTGTGTCACTTATATACTATATAAGAGTCTGTGCTGTGTAATCATTATCTGGGGGACACTGAGGATTATCTGACAGGACTGCAGGGGGCAATACTTATACTGTATATACCCTGTGTCACTTATATACTATATAAGAGTCTGTGCTGTGTAATCATTATCTGGGGGACACCGAGGATTATCTGACAGGACTGCAGGGGGCAATACTTATACTGTATATACCCTGTGTCACTTATATACTATATGAGTCTGTGCTGTGTAATCATTATCTGGGGGACAGCGAGGATTATCTGACAGGACTGCAGGGGACGATACTTATACTGTATATACTCTGTGTCACTTATATACTATATAAGAGTTTGTGCTGTGTAATCATTATCTGGGGGACAGCGAGGATTATCTGACAGGACTGCAGGGGGCGATACTTATACTGTATATACCCTGTGTCACTTATATACTATATAAGAGTCTGTGCTGTGTAATCATTATCTGGGGACAGCGAGGATTATCTGACAGGACTGCAGGGGGCGATACTTATACTGTATATACCCTGTGTCACTTATATACTATATAAGAGTCTGTGCTGTGTAATCATTATCTGGGGGACAGCGAGGATTATCTGACAGGACTGCAGGGGGCGATACTTATACTGTATATACCCTGTGTCACTTATATACTATATAACAGTCTGTGCTGTGTAATCATTATCTGGGGGACAGCGAGGATTATCTGACAGAACTGCAGGGGGCGATACTTTTGGCCAACACTGTATCTATGTTACAGACACCGGATGGTCTCACTACTTACTATACCGTGACCTTTTGTAGATGTTTGATCATATCTGTCCCTGTAGACTTTATTAATAGTCTCTTGTCTTTGCTATAGGACATTAATGGGTGCACTTAAGTTAAATCTTGGTGGAGCTCCGGAGGGTCCGGCTGGAACTGGGAAAACTGAAACTACGAAAGATCTTGCCAAAGCTTTGGCCAAACAGGTGACTGATCTGAGCTGTCAGTGATTTTTCAATATAGTCTAGAAAGAATAAAATATTGGAATTTGGAGGCGACAACCAGTACAGTTGTTATACGGTCACATTTATAGACCCAACCAATATAGTTGTACCCACTATTGGCATAATGAGCATTTGAATGTCAGTTTTATCAAGTCCGGGGCTGGTGTGAGATGCGCTTGAATTATTAAGAAGCATCGACAGTCATGTGCACCAGAATTGACATTTACACCAGGCAGCAGATGGTAAAGAAGCATTCTCGACCCCCCCCATCCCAGTCTCTGCCCCCCCATCCCAGTCTCGCTCCCCCCCATTCAGTCTCTGCCCCCACTCAGCCCACCACACATTTACACAAATATACCAAGAAAAGAAAAAAGATTTGGAGCTCACCGTAAATAATCCATAGTCGTAACGGGGTGCACGACCAGCTTGGGGCCCCAAAAAGCAATGCAGTAAACAAGAAGGAAGAAAAATCGGCATCACTCCGTGGACAATAAAAGGGTTATTCTTTAATCCATATTAACGACAACAATAAAAAAAATGACAAAAGGAATGAAAAACAAGGAAGAAAAAAACATTAAAAAACGCCAACGCGTTTCGGAACACGCAGTTCCTTATTCATGACTGCGTGTTCCGAAACACGTTGGCGTTTTTTAATGTTTTTTTCTTCCTTGTTTTTCATTCCTTTTGTCATTTTTTTAATTTTTGTTGTTAATATGGATTAAAGAATAACACATTTACACACATCTACGCCAAAATACTGACATAGATGGGTTCATAAATTCCCCCCATTGAGTAGATGTCCACAGTGCAGGTAGTGAAGGCGCACAAAGCCTGGTTACTGGCAAATTTATCTCAAGATGGAGGGGCGAGTGTGAACCAAGCCTCCCGGCCAACAACTATCAGAAGATCTAAGAAAGTTGTGTTTGAGACAAGCAAGAATCTGGAAAAAGCTACACAAGCCATGTCAGACAAATTGTCTCTACAGGAAGAAGACTTAGAGCCGTTGCTGCTCTACCTGCAACCAACATAGCGTAAAGGCTGCGACTTTGCTGTGCCAAAACACTGCGGCAAAAACGGATTCTGGCTGATCCCATCCACACATTGCAGAAAAATATCCGCAGCAGAAATGGTGTGATTTCCAAAACCGTCACATTTTATAAATCTCTGCGTGTGAATTATACCTACAGAAACGCCGGCGATTTTCCTACAGTTATAACGAAGCAGAAAGTTCACAGAGGAGAACGCTACAGACTTACTGTGGAAAGTGCAATGCCGTTTTTCCTTTTTGGCTATTGCCACTCCAAAGGGCTTATTTTCGGATAATGACTTATATTTCAAGCATACTCCAGAACTCCTGGAAACTCATGCTGGGACTTATTTTCGGGGTGGGTCTTCAGAAAATCACGGTAGTAACAAACGGAGACCCCTTGACCTATTAGACCTGTGCATTGTGAGGCTCCTTGTAGTCAATGATCCCTTGTGATCCTAAATGTACTATAAAGATCATTTTCCCTGGATTACCACGCACGGACCCTGACAGATTGTTGTGCTTCACTTGTAGCTGACAATAGACGTTGCTTCATGTTGTGTTTTTTTCTTCATTACAACTGAGTAAGAAAATGTGTCTGGATCCTGATTGTATTTATTAGGAGTAATGAGCGGCTGTATCCTCTGATTCCGAGCTGCGCCTCTCGCATACAGATTTGTCCTCTTTGAGGGATTCTCCATCTGCAAACAACCTTTATTAACGGCTCCGGTGTATTGCACTGATTTATTTCCCTGTATATCCTTTTATAGCCTGAAGATCTTTATTTGTAGATACAAAACTTTACCATCTCTCTGTATATAGTCATTATAGGGGTTATGCCGGGATATCACAAGCTTAGCCGTGCGTTCCCCGCACTAGACTCACTTACTTATATGCAGATTCCCGGACAGATCCATTCTCAACCTTGCAGAGATCAGTGGGGGGGTGGGAGGGGGGTCTCCATGCAAAGGTCTCCCTGCTCTTCCTGCCCTGATAATGCTCAGACTCTCGGACATGTGACTGACTCTGCTGTACTATGTGTACGTAACATCACAGAGAGCCGGAACGCCAGCAGAAGAGGCGAAACATAGAAACGTCTGGCACCCTGCAGCACTGTGCACATTAAGGATGGAGGCAAAGGGGCATCTATACATAGATATATATTTATATACACATATAGAAGTGTACACTGGTAAACTTTTTATATGACCACATAACCCCTTTAATTTAAAGGGATAGGCAGACTTATGACATTCCCATTGCACCAGGTAGAGAATAATACTGGTGGTTTGACAGATCAGCAGCTTCATAAGAAGCACATTGAGGACCCTTGTTCACCTGATCACTGGCTCTCTCATTGGGTGGATCAAATGCTACCCCCTATATCTTGTGGAATGGGAGTCAATGTCAGAAATGGGGAAACACCTTTACATGATAAAACACCATCATTGTCTCCGTGAAAAATTATGAACAGCAAAGAGTCACCTTGTTATATTTATGCTGTGACGCTAATAAAGCCCCTGTAAGGCCGAGGCCGCACCTTGTAGATTTTCCTGTGGTTTTTTGAGCAAAAGGCAGAAGTGGATTGAGCAGAAGGAGAAATATAAGAAACACTTTAGATATTTCCTATTTGCTTTGTGGCCAAACTTGGCCTTGGCATAAAAAACTTCAGCAAAATCTGCAGCCAATAAATCTGCATTTCCTGCAACGTGAGGCCTCGGCCTATAGCAGACTATGACACCTGAGGACAACATCCCTCCAGCCCCTATCAGCACCGCACACCCCCTAGTCACAGTGACGTCACCCGTCTTTGTAACCGTACATACGTTCCATTTCTTCCTGTCTTCTCATTACATGTCGTTGGGACCAGACACCCCTCCAGCCCCCGCCCTATAGCACCGCACACCCCCTAGTCACAGTGACGTCACCCGTCTTTGTAACCGTACATACGTTCCATTTCTTCCTGTCTTCTCATTACATGTCGTTGGGACCAGACACCCCTCCAGCCCCCGCCCTATCAGCACCGCACACCCCCTAGTCACAGTGACGTCACCCGTCTTTGTAACCGTACATACGTTCCATTTCTTCCTGTCTTCTCATTACATGTCGTTGGGACCAGACACCCCCTCCAGCCCCCGCCCTATCAGCACCGCACACCCCCTAGTCACAGTGACGTCACCCGTCTTTGTAGTTGTGCATACGTTCCATTTATTCCTGTCTTCTCGTTACATGTCATTGGGACAAGACACCCCTCCAGCCCCCGCCCTATCAGCACCGCACACCCCCTAGTCACAGTGACGTCACCTGTCCTTGTAGCCGTACATGCGTTCCATTTCTTCCTGTCTTCTCGTTACATGTCATTGGGACAAGACACCCCCTCCAGCCCCCGCCCTATAGCACCGCACACCCCCTAGTCACAGTGACGTCACCCGTCTTTATAGCCGTACATACGTTCCATTTATTCCTGTCTTCTCGTTACATGTCATTGGGACAAGACACCCCTCCAGCCCCCGCCCTATCAGCACCGCACACCCCCTAGTCACAGTGACGTCACCTGTCCTTGTAGCCGTACATACGTTCCATTTATTCCTGTCTTCTCGTTACATGTCATTGGGACCAGACACCCCTCCAGCCCCCGCGCGATCAGCACCGCACACCCCCTAGTCACAGTGACGTCACCCGTCTTTGTAGCTGTACATACGTTCCTGTCTTCTCGTTACATGTCATTGGGACCAGACTACGCTTTGTGCATTTTCAGCAGTTTGGTTTAGCAGAACATCCGGTTAATTTCCCGTTTCCAATTACCTGTTTAATTGAATGGAAAAGATGGCGTAATCCTCATCTATTATAGTGGATGTTAATCACCATGTAAACAGCATTACAATGTAATCGTGAATTCTTTCCTTGTCTCCCATACAGTGTGTCGTGTTTAATTGCTCAGACGGCCTGGACTATAAAGCGATGGGTAAATTTTTCAAAGGTCTCGCCCAGTCTGGAGCCTGGGCCTGTTTTGATGAATTTAACAGAATTGAGGTAATTTTAATATGTTATTAATAGACCATTACATTGTGTCCTGAGACGTTGTGATAGTTCCAGGACTTACAGAGTAAAGCGCCGCTGCTCATCCATTAGTAAGCCTGGAACATGCCTTTATGTCTGGATGCTTGGGTCATATCGATGAGATCTCTCTGTGTTCCCAGGTGGAGGTCTTGTCCGTCGTGGCCCAGCAGATTCTGAGTATACAGCAGGCAATCATAAGAAACATGAAGACCTTCTTATTTGAGGGAACTGAGCTCACACTTAACCCAACGTGTTCTGTATTCATCACCATGAATCCTGGCTATGCGGGCCGTGCCGAACTACCAGATAATCTGAAGGTACAACATCCAAAGCCTCAAATCCCCCCCCCCCAGACCTTATCATTTCTGTCACTGCATCCACCAATACTAATGGGAGTCCAACAGCTCATAAGCCAAAGTATAAGCAGTGATCTGTAGGGCTCTTTATAAGGTTTACACAAAACTGACTTCTCCAGCCAAAACCATGTCCATACCCGCCCCTGTAACACCCTGCAGACGACGTGTGACGTCCCGTGCATGTGCTGACCATACATACATGCTCAGTATTGGTCCTGGACCCGTCAGCCCATGAGCGAGGCGTCACAAGGTTTGTCAGCTCACATTGAGAAATAAAGCAGTTGTGTAATCATTGGCTGATCTGTAATTCATGTTGGATCAACCAATGACAAAATACATCCAGAGAATCAATAGAAGTGTGTGCGGTCCACGGGAATGCGGACAACACATGACGGAGAAAAATGGCTGTGTGAATAAGGCCTTAGTAAAGGGAGCTCTAAAATGATTGCAATGAGGGTCTTTATTATTGGGGGAGTTTCCCTTTAGGTCTGAGTCTTTAGATGTTGGTACATTCACGATGTATTGTAAGTGATACTAGTCTACTAGGAGAAGGGACAGTTCACGTGAGAACATGGTTTTGTTTTCCAGGCATTGTTCAGGACAGTGGCCATGATGGTCCCGGACTATGCACTCATTGGGGAAATCTCTCTTTACTCAATGGGATTCCTGGATTCGAGAAGGTAAGTGCACACTCATGCCCAGGATACACTTTATTAATTGTTACCTACTGAGTACTCGGAGTGGAGCCGATCTATAGATCGCTGCCTAAGGAAAACAAGGAGCCCCTATGCCCATGCACCTATACGAGGATTAAAGCAGCGACGTCAGCCCGGGAGCGCTCTGTACATCGTGGTATGGTGAATGGCATTTTGCAGCAGTCAAGTAGGCGAGGCCTAGGAGTTTGAGCATTATAACAGGGCACAACTAAATATACTCGGACTCTATATAATAATATCAAATCCCAGATTGTTACTGGTTAAATAGAAGAAACTATTGCACCATATAGTGATCACGTTAAATATTGTATTAATATTATTGTGTAGTTTGTAATAGTTATGGTGATACAAAGATGCTGATGTTACTGCCTATGTTTTGTCATTAGATGAAATGTATTCTAGGTATATGTAGGTTCTGAACCTAAGATGACACCTACTGATATATACAATGCAGCCACTGCCTGTAATAATGTCAATGGGAGGTTGTTCTGTGGCTAAACTTCAGTAGTAAGTATACGGGGTTAAGGTTTGGTAAGAGGAGAACTTCCCATTGGGGATAATGGAGGCAGTGGTACAAGCAGTACAAGGGCCGTACATATGTCATCATTAGGTCCAAATCCTGGATCACACCTAAGGAAAAGATATATGGACATGAAATATGGATCTGTAAATCTGCACAGTGAGGTTATGTCGCTCCAATATCTTCTGGTATTAGTGTAGTCACTGGCTCAGAGAGCCCGGCAGGCTGATGTACAGTCTGAACAGAAACCAGGGTGTTAGGCCCTGCCGTGACTCCACCGGGCCCCTCCACTAGCAGCAGGGACACCTCCAGGACATGGACTGTATAGATAAGAGGAGCGGCGGCCATCATACCTCTAGAAGTAATAGGACGCCCTGCATGTTACTAAGAGAACGCCGGCAGGTATCGGGGCAGGGCTTTGTAGTTTTATTATTTCGCCTATTCCCTTTAATAACAAACTCCAGGACAGGATTCCTATTAGGAGAACATCAGAATATTTCTCTTCTCTGAATGTTCCCTAATGGTGCAGATGGAAGATTAAGTGTCTAAATTATCTTGACTATGTAATACTATTAGCCGTGAACTATCTCCAAGGACGTCCATGTACTATATCTGCTCCATAGCGGCTGCATTCACTCAGTTCTGATCCATTATTGAAGCAACCTATTAGGTAAATGGAAGTAACGTGTGCGGCTGATTCGCTCTGATCTGCACGTGAAAGGAATCTTACAATGGCTTCTCGGGTCCCTTATACTGTACAATAATGGGGCCCCTGGTCCAGTCTGACAAGAAACATTGAAGATTTCAACTTTTCAGCAAACTTTGCACAAATCATTAGTACGGACAAGTATTAGAATCTTTGTATCTTGTCTTATCAGAGAGAAATGCTTTGGCTCAAGTTGTTTCCTCCTCCTTCATCTGCTAAACTGACTGAGCGAAGGCCCTACATTGCCTAAAAGTGTCTGAAATATGACTTGTGAGCCTGGGGCCCCATCAGTCCATGTAACTCTCAGCTTTCATTGTGTTTGCACAATGATCCCTATATAACCGGCGTACGCTCCTGGGACCCTTTAATAGTGAACTTCCCCTTTAATATGCCTCCGCGCGTTCTCACATGTCACATTATATGCTCCGCAGCGACGCTTGTCTCCAGTATTATCTGTTCTCGGAGTCTGGAGAAGATGCCGATGACAGATCAGCCTAAAGAACCTAAAATGTGTTTTATTGCAGATAAAACTTTTTTTTTTTATAAGGAAGGGAAAGCAGCAGGGTCACAAGATTTGGGGAAATATCACTGACATTTTGTGCTGTCAAGCAGCAGGTCCTGTATATGATGCCTCGCGGCGTCTGCAGCTTTCATGTACTATGTATACTAAATATACAACAAAATGTGGGGCCTCAGCCTTAAAGGGGTCTTATGGGACTTTAAAATTGTTCACAATGGTGCTATATAAATAAACAACAATAATAATAACTCTACTATAAGGTCACCAGTATTAGATTGGTGAAGGTCCAAGTCCTGGCCCCCCTACTTGTCATCTGATTGATGCCGCTCCCCCCTGTCCAAGTCACCAGACAATGCTTGGACATAACATTGACTATTTATAAAAAAATTAATAAAAAAGTTGCGGACCCCTGTACTGAGAGCGGATGACCCCTGCACTGGGAGGTGCAATGGGAGGGGCTGACCCCTGTACTGGGAGGGGCTGACCCCTGTACTGGGAGGTGTGATGGGAGGGGCTGACCCCCTGTACTGGGAGGGGTTGATCCCTGTACTGGGAGGTGCGATGGGAGGGGCTGACCCCTGTACTGAGAGGTGCGATGGGAGGGGCTTCTGGGGAAAGCTGTGACACTCCTACAACCAGGAAATATTGGAGGAGCCTGAATATATGAGGGATGGTAAAAATGGTCCAAACACATAAAGGTCCTCAGTAAGTCCATTCATTCATATAACAAACATTTCCGGCCTTTATTCTCCTTTACTTAGTTCCCTTTAAGGACCCTTCCATTCTCCGGGGTTGACAGGACAATCCCTTTAAGTATAAGTAATGACAACCATAGAACTGGGAAGGAATAGACATCATTGTGTGAATGCTAAACCTTGGCGGATCTGCCGCGCACAACAGGAATCTATATCTGGAGCTGAGATTATTGCAGATGCTTAGAAAGCAGTTTTTAAATGAGAAAAAATAATATGAGCGGCTCCTTATGTGACAAGTCTGAGCAGGCGCCGCTTATCCGGTACATCTATGAATATCGATTCTCATTTATTCTGAGCGTTTTGGGGAAATTGTTCCTTGGATGCAATAAATAATCCTGCGAATGCTGAGGGAGTGCGGACATGTCTGTGTTCTTAGGCTTGGTACGTGTTTGTCTCCGCGTGGGGCCACGTTCCTGGCCCCTGCCAGGCGGTGTGAATACGGCCTTACTTGTTACTAAGATCTGATTCCATCCCCGATTGACTGATTATTGCTGTCACCGCTCGGCATTGTTCACATTGGATCAATAGTCGCCGTCTTAATGGGCTTCTAATTGTCTTGTACAGAACGTTTATATCACTGTTTCCTCTGTAATTGATGGAATTATTAAATGCTGTGATGGGATCAGTAAGTGCGATGGATTTGTGTGAAAAAGCGGCTTCATTTCTCATTTTGTTTTCCCAGCCTGGCTCAGAAGATTGTGGCCACTTACCGTCTGTGCTCGGAGCAGCTGTCATCTCAGCACCAC
Organism: Leptodactylus fuscus; assembly: GCF_031893055.1. Classification (NCBI taxonomy): domain Eukaryota; kingdom Metazoa; phylum Chordata; class Amphibia; order Anura; family Leptodactylidae; genus Leptodactylus; species Leptodactylus fuscus. The sequence goes on from NC_134272.1 coordinate 2,608,686, forward strand.
TATGACTATGGCATGCGTGCCGTGAAATCCGTCCTCACCGCTGCCGGCAACCTCAAGCTTAAGTATCCAGAAGAGGATGAAAGCGTCCTGCTACTGCGAGCGCTGCTGGATGTCAACCTGGCCAAATTCTTGGCACAAGATGTCCCTCTCTTCCAGGTAACTAGACAGTGGGAATCTTACAAGTTCTTAGATGTGAGCAATGGGTCAGTCATTTTACTTTCCTGCAGCACTAACGTTTCCTGCACAGTCCCCGGTCTGTTCCGTGTGAGTGTCAGTGTGGTGCTTGTGTGGCCAGTCTCCATTTACTGCTATGGATCTGCCAGAGTTTCCTTGAGGTTGGTTGCACATGACCACGTGCTAGCCACTGTCTGTGACTGAAGTGCACGGCCGGAGCCTGGGCAGCACATGGATGACCGTGCACATCATTCAATGAATAGCAACCGCAGAAACACGAGCGCAATAGGAACTGTCCTGAGTTTTGTCACCCTCACAACAGGACCGTGTAGTTCATAATTAAAAAGTGAAAGGGTCAGTGAGCAATGCAGGAAAAACCCAGACAAGATAGTGACCCGCACCATGGTCGTATCTGTCCAGGAATGAAGCTGTGCCGGGTCATGAGGGTTAGTGATGGCGGCGACGGCAGCGTCCTTCACACACAGACCTCACCACCATGTATTATGGCACACGTCTGAAAATCACAGCAGGTTATTACTATATATCAGGGGGCGCTAAAGGAATAACATGGTGAAGATTGTGGCCTGTAACTGCTCAGTGTAACCACCAGCATATAGCTAAATCATCAAAGTCATTTTTTCGTATCGACGGTGTCTATTGCCGCTCAGCCTACATTGACTTTTATTATTACTGGGTTTTCTGGATTTTCTGTCACCATTTCCTCCCTAATGATGGAGATTCCTCACCGGTAATAAATTATCATTTACTGAAAAAACTCCACTAATGATTCAATTACTGTCAGGACACGTATGAAGGATCCGTAAGTGGCGTCTCATCCGTTATCTCTAGGACTGGCAGTAATGACATTGTAGATGAGGGTTAGTGATCTGCGAGGACTCCGATGTCACAAACAGAAGATAAATGTTCTCTGAGCGTAAAATATGTAGGGACAGATCTGCAGAACATCGCTCTGGAATAAGACAGCAGCGGGGCCAACGCCACATCTTGAGTAATATTCAGATTAACTTCTTCACTTCTAAGTGTTTGATTAGTCGTGAACTCCTGAGACGCCGTTCCTGGAAAGCTTCGTTACGTCTCTGATGTCATCACCGGATCTTTAAGTGATCTTCAAGTGGTGGACTGACCCTGGCGCGCTCTGCTTGTAGAATGCACATTATAGAGAAGATTGTGCGGAAATCTATAGTGTGACTTATGTGGCAGACGTATAGAATTATTACATCGATCCATAATGGGCCTTCCCTCTATGCCATCGCCATTGAAATTCACGTGCATCAGAATAGTGTGGGGTCTCCAGCAGTGTTATTGGGGTGCTCGGATGTGATGCTCAGGACTGGAAAACCACCAATCACGAATGTTTAACCCTTTAAGTGCTGCAGCAACTACGGCATTTAAATGCATTTGGAGGAAGGGGCTCTTGGCACTTTGCAGGATGCTTATGCCTTTATATGGCGACGCCTGATGAAGACCCCCGGGTCCCCCTTCTGTACTGACAAAGCAGTCAGATTTCATTGGCGGTTTCCCTCTGCTAAATTCTTGCATAGTGCAGGTCCCTGGTGCGAAGATGTGGAGGCGGAGGGTTGTGGTGCTGCACTTATACCTGCACCGTTCCAGTCTCTGGTGCAGGGATCTTAAAAATAATCCTATTAAAAATATGCCAGGCAACCCTATCCTGCTCCTGCCTGTATACAGATGTGATAGTTGGCACCACCTTCCAATGATATTGTCTGTCTGAACCCCTTTCAGGTCACATGTGAGCGCAGGTTGTACATATATGATATATACGGTATGGATAGCGCTGTGCTGTATTCACATGCTTGTTGTCTTCTCTTCACAGGGCATCATCTCCGACCTGTTTCCTGGAGTGGTTTTACCAAAACCAGATTATGATCTTTTTATTCAGGCTCTGAATGACAATATTGCTAAAATGAACCTGCAGCCTGTCCCGTGGTTTATAGGGAAGATCATCCAGGTGATGTTACATTGATATTTGTCTTTTTGGATGTTTTATAGACATTACAGTAGAAGTGACTGCACCAGAACCAGCAGAGAATCGCCTATTACCAGATGCAAAGAGCTGGGGTTGGTGCAAGGTTCTCTATAACATTGTACCTAGTAGGATCCATCAGCCAGAATACACACGATGCATGCTGAAGGGGTTAAACACTCATGCTGTCAATTCACTGACCCCCCCCCCCCCTTACTGATATACAAGCTGCACCCCGGTCACTCTGGAGATCTTATAGCGTTACGTGTGGCCAAATGTTTTCTACTTCGCTCTACTCCTCCTGCTTGTCTTTGGAGTACAGCGGGGGTGGAGGACCCCTTCAACATCGAACATACACACAGTACATGTTAAAGAGGTATCAGGGGAATAAATAATTCTTACAGTGTGATGCAGTAGAGTCCCACTTATTAATATATATGCCGTCCCCCTGTTCTGTCCATTCGGAGGATTTTACACCGTCTGGGGCTGGAGTCTTCTAGTTTGGTCTCCTGGCCCTGGATCATATCACTGATGCTCCTCCTACTTGTCTTTGGAGAAGAGCACAATCTGTTACACGATCCAGAATTGGTGGAGACCATCTAGAAAACTTGCTCTCTTTAGGCAGTGCTATAAAATCCTCTGAATTGGTGCGATGGGCATTTAGCATTTATCTTAGTAAATGGAACCATCTGAATATGATGGAAGAGATTTCTATTGCCCGGATACCTGACACATTGCAGGAGCCGCCGAATCTGCCGGCAGCAGGAGATAAGGAGCTTCATATATAGTTTTGTTTACAAACGTTTCCGTATTACTTGTAATTTACTGATTTTTAGGAGTCCAGTGGGCGGTCCTACTAAGTGTTCGACAGCTATCTCTGTATACACTGATATGGGGATGGCTGTATCTCTGTATACACTGATATGGGGATGGCTGTATCTCTGTATACACTGATATGGGGATGGCTGTATCTCTGTATACACTGATATGGGGATGGCTGTATCTCTGTATACACTGATATGGGGATGGCTGTATCTCTGTATACACTGATATGGGGATGGCTGTATCTCTGTATACACTGATATGGGGATGGCTGTATCTCTGTATACACTGATATGGGGATGGCTGTATCTCTGTAGACACTGATATGGGGATGGCTGTATCTCTGTATACACTGATATGGGGATGGCTGTATCTCTGTATACACTGATATGGGGATGGCTGTGAATTGGTGAGTAGGGAAAGAGCAGGGACTATCTATCACACTGTATATCAGCCTGCGCAGCCCCTCGCACTACATATATAAGGTTACAGGTTCCCTTTAAATCCTCCTGGTAAGATCCATTATTATCAGCCCCATTATTCTGCTCCTAAAGCTCCAGACACAAAGAATAAACTGGTGAAACAACAAATCCAGATCTTACCACAAAATGCCAATTTCCATTGTTAGTAAATGAGAGAAGAAAAGACTCGGCGGCCGTAACAAAGTGTCTGCTAAATGACGTGATTCATTACAGCCGCAGAGCCTTCATCTCTCTTGTCCTCTTGGGTGGTTTTTATGGAAATTTAGAACATCAGAATTACTGTGCGAATAAACACTGAGGGTTAGAGATCATAAATCTTTACAATTGGGGCATCATTAATTCATCCCAGTTCCAAGAAATTCTCTTTTAGACACTCGCTCATAAAGTCCTTCTCTCCATAAGACGAGTCTTTTATTACGTTGTTAATGGCGTGTTCACGTGTCTGGAATGGTTGTCAGGTGTTCACACAATCCAGCAGTCTGCAAAATGTATTTACTGGGTTATTTATTAAAGGGGTATCCACTGGATAGGGGCTAGATCAGAGGTGGTCCGACTAAAGGAAAAAATATATACGTACAAGCCTGACTGAGCCACAAGACACGAGCCTAGCGGGAGTCACGAGACAGGCCAGGATACAAGGTCTATGAGAGCCGCAGGACACGAGCCTAGCGGGAGTCAGGAGACAGGCCAAGATACAAGGTCTATGAGAGCCGCAGGACACGAGCCTAGCGGGAGTCACGAGACAGGCCAGGATACAAGGTCCATGAGAGCCACAAGACACGAGCCTAGCGGGAGTCACGAGACAGGCCAAGATACAAGGTCTATGAGAGCCGCAGGACACGAGCCTAGCGGGAGTCACGAGACAGGCCAGGATACAAGGTCCATGAGAGCCACAAGACACGAGCCTAGCGGGAGTCACGAGACAGGCCAAGATACAAGGTCTATGAGAGCCGCAGGACACGAGCCTAGCGGGAGTCACGAGACAGGCCAGGATACAAGGTCCATGAGAGCCACAAGACACGAGCCTAGCGGGAGTCACGAGACAGGCCAGGATACAAGGTCCATGAGAGCCACAAGACACGAGCCTAGCGGGAGTCACGAGACAGGCCAAGATACAAGGTCTATGAGAGCCGCAGGACACGAGCCTAGCGGGAGTCACGAGACAGGCCAGGACACAAGGTCTATGAGAGCCGCAGGACACGAGCCTAGCGGGAGTCACGAGACAGGCCAGGATACAAGGTCCATGAGAGCCACAAGACACGAGCCTAGCGGGAGTCACGAGACAGGCCAAGATACAAGGTCTATGAGAGCCGCAGGACACGAGCCTAGCAGGAGTCACGAGACAGGCCAGGATACAAGGTCTATGAGAGCCACAAGACACGAGCCTAGCGGGAGTCACGAGACAGGCCAAGATACAAGGTCTATGAGAGCCGCAGGACACGAGCCTAGCAGGAGTCACGAGACAGGCCAGGATACAAGGTCTATGAGAGCCGCAGGACACGAGCCTAGCGGGAGTCAGGAGACAGGCCAAGATACAAGGTCTATGAGAGCCGCAGGACACGAGCCTAGCGGGAGTCACGAGACAGGCCAGGATACAAGGTCCATGAGAGCCACAAGACACGAGCCTAGCGGGAGTCACGAGACAGGCCAGGATACAAGGTCCATGAGAGCCACAAGACACGAGCCTAGCGGGAGTCACGAGACAGGCCAAGATACAAGGTCTATGAGAGCCGCAGGACACGAGCCTAGCGGGAGTCACGAGACAGGCCAGGACACAAGGTCTATGAGAGCCGCAGGACACGAGCCTAGCGGGAGTCAGGAGACAGGCCAAGATACAAGGTCTATGAGAGCCGCAGGACACGAGCCTAGCGGGAGTCACGAGACAGGCCAGGATACAAGGTCCATGAGAGCCACAAGACACGAGCCTAGCGGGAGTCACGAGACAGGCCAAGATACAAGGTCTATGAGAGCCGCAGGACACGAGCCTAGCGGGAGTCACGAGACAGGCCAGGATACAAGGTCCATGAGAGCCACAAGACACGAGCCTAGCGGGAGTCACGAGACAGGCCAGGATACAAGGTCCATGAGAGCCACAAGACACGAGCCTAGCGGGAGTCACGAGACAGGCCAAGATACAAGGTCTATGAGAGCCGCAGGACACGAGCCTAGCGGGAGTCACGAGACAGGCCAGGACACAAGGTCTATGAGAGCCGCAGGACACGAGCCTAGCGGGAGTCACGAGACAGGCCAGGATACAAGGTCCATGAGAGCCACAAGACACGAGCCTAGCGGGAGTCACGAGACAGGCCAAGATACAAGGTCTATGAGAGCCGCAGGACACGAGCCTAGCAGGAGTCACGAGACAGGCCAGGATACAAGGTCTATGAGAGCCACAAGACACGAGCCTAGCGGGAGTCACGAGACAGGCCAAGATACAAGGTCTATGAGAGCCGCAGGACACGAGCCTAGCAGGAGTCACGAGACAGGCCAGGATACAAGGTCTATGAGAGCCGCAGGACACGAGCCTAGCGGGAGTCAGGAGACAGGCCAAGATACAAGGTCTATGAGAGCCGCAGGACACGAGCCTAGCGGGAGTCACGAGACAGGCCAGGATACAAGGTCCATGAGAGCCACAAGACACGAGCCTAGCGGGAGTCACGAGACAGGCCAAGATACAAGGTCTATGAGAGCCGCAGGACACGAGCCTAGCGGGAGTCACGAGACAGGCCAGGATACAAGGTCCATGAGAGCCACAAGACACGAGCCTAGCGGGAGTCACGAGACAGGCCAAGATACAAGGTCTATGAGAGCCGCAGGACACGAGCCTAGCAGGAGTCACGAGACAGGCCAGGATACAAGGTCTATGAGAGCCGCAGGACACGAGCCTAGCGGGAGTCAGGAGACAGGCCAAGATACAAGGTCTATGAGAGCCGCAGGACACGAGCCTAGCGGGAGTCACGAGACAGGCCAGGATACAAGGTCTATGAGAGCCGCAGGACACGAGCCTAGTGGGAGTCACGAGACAGGCCAAGATACAAGGTCTAGGAGAGCCGCAGGACACGAGCCTAGCGGGAGTCACGAGACAGGCCAGGATACAAGGTCTATGAGAGCCGCAGGACACGAGCCTAGCGGGAGTCACGAGACAGACCAGGATACAAGGTCCATGAGAGCCACAAGACACGAGCCTAGCGGGAGTCACGAGACAGGCCAAGATACAAGGTCTATGAGAGCCGCAGGACATGAGCCTAGCGGGAGTCACGAGACAGGCCAAGATACAAGGTCTATGAGAGCCGCAGGACACGAGCCTAGAAGGAGTCACGAGACAGGCCAGGATACAAGGTCTATGAGAGCCGCAGGACACGAGCCTAGCGGGAGTCACAAGACAGGCCAAGATACAAGGTCTATGAGAGCCGCAGGACACGAGCATAGTGGGAGTCACGAGACAGGCCAAGATACAAGGTCTATGAGAGCCGCAGGACACGAGCCTAGCGGGAGTCACGAGACAGGCCAAGATACAAGGTCTATGAGAGCCGCAGGACACGAGCCTAGCAGGAGTCACGAGACAGGCCAGGATACAAGGTCTATGAGAGCCGCAGGACACGAGCCTAGCGGGAGTCAGGAGACAGGCCAAGATACAAGGTCTATGAGAGCCGCAGGACACGAGCATAGTGGGAGTCACGAGACAGGCCAAGATACAAGGTCTATGAGAGCCGCAGGACACGAGCCTAGCGGGAGTCACGAGACAGGCCAAGATACAAGGTCTATGAGAGCCGCAGGACACGAGCCTAGCGGGAGTCACGAGACAGGCCAAGATACAAGGTCTATGAGAGCCGCAGGACACGAGCCTAGCGGGAGTCACGAGACAGGCCAGGATACAAGGTCTATGAGAGCCGCAGGACACGAGCCTAGCGGGAGTCACGAGACAGGCCAGGATACAAGGTCTATGAGAGCCGCAGGACACGAGCCTAGCGGGAGTCACGAGACAGGCCAGGATACAAGGTCTATGAGAGCCGCAGGACACGAGCATAGTGGGAGTCACGAGACAGGCCAAGATACAAGGTCTATGAGAGCGGACACGAGCCTAGCGGGAGTCACGAGACAGGCCAAGATACAAGGTCTAGGAGAGCCGCAGGACACGAGCCTAGCGGGAGTCACGAGACAGGCCAGGATACAAGGTCTATGAGAGCCGCAGGATACGAGCCTAGCGGGAGTCACGAGACAGGCCAGGATACAAGGTCTAGGAGAGCCGCAGGACACGAGCCTAGCGGGAGTCACGAGACAGGCCAAGATACAAGGTCTATGAGAGCCGCAGGACACGAGCCTAGCGGGAGTCACGAGACAGGCCAAGATACAAGGTCTAGGAGAGCCGCAGGACACGAGCCTAGCGGGAGTCACGAGACAGGCCAAGATACAAGGTCTATGAGAGCCGCAGGACACGAGCCTAGCGGGAGTCACGAGACAGACCAGGATACAAGGTCTATGAGAGCCGCAGGACACGAGCCTAGCGGGAGTCACGAGACAGGCCAGGACACAAGGTCTATGAGAGCCGCAGGACACGAGCCTAGCGGGAGTCACGAGACAGGCCAAGATACAAGGTCTAGGAGAGCCGCAGGACACGAGCCTAGTGGGAGTCACGAGACAGGCCAAGATACAAGGTCTATGAGAGCCGCAGGACACGAGCCTAGCGGGAGTCACGAGACAGGCCAGGATACAAGGTCTATGAGAGCCGCAGGACACGAGCCTAGCGGGAGTCACGAGACAGGCCAGGATACAAGGTCTATGAGAGCCGCAGGATACGAGCCTAGCGGGAGTCACGAGACAGGGCAGGATACCTTCCCATTTGGGGAGTAAAGAAGGTTTCCCGGTATTTCCCCCCCACTGTGATAGCGGTTGTAGTGAGTGTGTATAGTGTGTAGTTGTTAGGCTGTGATGTTGGGGTAATAGAGGGGCTTTGGTGTGTTAGATGCCCCCAGACATGCGCCCCCTGCTGGCCCAGTTACATTGCAGAGGTGTTGGCATCATTTGCTGGGGTGTCATAGTGGACTTGGTGACCTCCTGAGGTGAATGGTGGGATCCCCTGAAACGAAGCATTTTCTCCCATAGACTATAATGGGGTTCCATATTCCTTCCAATAGTCACATATTGAGATGCTATTCAGAACGAATAACGAACATGGAATATTTTACTGTTCGCTCATCTCTATCTATAACATCTGACCCCCCTGGGGTTTTTGCAGCCGGATGTTGAGCCACCAGTTGATTTTTTTCTCCAAGGAGTCATATATCTTATATATTATATAATATCCCCACTCCTTCTTGTCTCTACACATCAGGATCTTTCTTTTCTTTTCTTTCTTTCGTCATTCTATAGATCCGTGTACAACCCCATTCACACATGACTCTTTCCATCTGCATTTCGGAGCCCGGCCGCCCCCATCCAGCTGATTTATTCTCTTATTGACAATAAATGCTGCAGGTGCAGTCCACAAATGAGTCGTGGTCTCCAGCCGCGCGCTGCCATCTCTGCAGACGTTCTCAGAGCCGTTCCTGCAATGTAGATCTCAGTCTGCCGGCTCACCAGGAAGCAGAACAAGATTTCCCAGGGAAATTCAATAAAAGATCTCGTATCAACTGCAAATGTCTTTTCTTTCCTGATATTATAAAGCAATTTTCCTAAATCTATATTGTTCTAAAATTACAGATTTATGAAATGATGTTAGTCCGTCACGGCTTCATGATTGTCGGAGATCCTATGGGAGGGAAGACTTGTGCATACAAAGTCCTGGCTGCAGCACTTGCTGATTTACACACAGGTAAGGCTAAGCGCTTATTCACACAACAGGCTGCACGCCAGACAACAAACGGCCCCATAGAAAATAATGGATGTGTTCATACAACTGACCCATCTGTTACACACCAATAGGAGATGTCATTTCTTCTGCCACTCGCACTGATCCCTCAGTAGTCTCAAGTCTATGAGGAATCCAGGAACACAGATTAGCCTCGCATGTGGCCTCATATGTTCCTTATAGTGCACGGCCCTGACATGTGAATAATCACTAACGTAATTCAGAAATAGGACCAACCAATAAATCCCAGAGGTTCAGGGGACCTTCATATTTGGATTGAGGATTTGATAACGTTATATCTGCATGTCAGGGTGAGGTCGGCAGAAGGACTAAATGCAGATTATATAGACCTTGGGCCCAGGGCTGCTCCATAAATTGGGGCCTTTCCCACTTCCACCAATGCTGCCCTGCCATGTTAGGTCTGTAGACACCGCCATCTTTCTTGGCCAGCATTGATAGGCCGGAGCCCCTGGGCATGGACGTCCCTGACATATCAGACTGGATAAGGATTCTTCATATGGTCAAGGAGAATGGTAAGACCCAAATGTGGACAAGGCTCGAGACATGAAAACAAGGAACATTCCACCATGTAGGGAGTCTGACAGGCAATTCTCATATACAACATGGCTCTTCTCCAGAAGGAAGGTACTGGATTGATCATGTGATACAGCATTAAAGGGGATGTCCATGATTAATAGCAAATTCAGGGGTGTGTGCAAAAAAAAAAAAAAATGGCAGCAGAGCGGCTAACGTCACCGCTGAGACTAATCATTGGCCCCTGTGGTCGCTGGATAGGGCCCGCGGAGTCACTGACACACATCACTAATCTCAGCGAACATTGAAGCCAGTGATTGGTCTCATGTGAGTCTCTGACCAGGGAAGGTGAATAAGACGCCGGCCGCCCCCGAGTTTGATATAATTCCTAGAAAATATTGATTGTGACATTTTTATTGTTCCTCAGCTAATTCAATGGATGAGTTTGCTGTGGACTTTAGAGTGATCAATCCAAAGGCCATCACTATGGGTCAGCTGTATGGCTGCTTCGACCCAGTGAGCCATGAGTGGGCGGACGGCGTATTAGCGACTACTTTCCGAGAACAAGCCTCTTCTACCACAGACGAGAGGAAATGGATTGTGTTTGATGGGCCGGTCGATGCAGTTTGGATAGAGAATATGAACACAGTCCTGGATGACAATAAGAAGGTAATGGCGTCTTTCTGCCCCAGGTGACCTGGACTTGCCGGTTACCCCTCTGTCTCTATTAGGGTCCTGTTTAGGCTCCTGACACCTTCATCTCCACCCCATGGCTTCCTTTCTTCTGTCCATGTCATTGTACACTGATGATCCCATAGGCTTCAAGGCTTTCATTATGATTGAGAAGTTTCGGTTGCGATTTGTCAGTGGGTGTTTTGATGTCGCTGTTTGGTAATTGGCATCATGTCCGCTTCCTTCCCCTTAGCTGTGTTTGATGAGCGGTGAAATCATTCAGATGAATTCTAAGATGAGCTTAATTTTTGAGCCTGCTGACTTGGAGCAAGCGTCTCCGGCAACTGTGAGCAGGTAAGTGGATTTTGCATGCGACGGTCAGGTCGGAGCGGTTGCGGTCTTATTTGCTCAGCACGTCTCATCCTTTTGCTTGAGGGTCTTGTGTTTTTCTCTTTATAACCATCCAGGTGTGGGATGATCTATATGGAACCCCACCAGCTCGGATGGAAACCTTTGAAAGATTCCTACATGAACACTCTGCCGGAGCATCTCCTGCCTGAACACAAGGAATTGGTAAGAGGGCGAATGACTCCAGAAGCATTACATACACACGCACTGTATTCTGGATCTCTGCCTGTCCGGTATACCGTCACGCTGTATATTGGCTGCTTAGTAGAAGCTTTTAGGCAGCTCCAGGTGAACGAGAGCCATAAAATTAGACCTTTACATTGCAGTCTGTTCCTGGGGGTGTTTTGTAGCCACTTGGCTATTTTATATTTCTACTACTACCTAGCAATGAATCTGTGAAAAACTGATGAAACGCAGACAGTGCGAAGATGCCATCCTTATGCTGGCCGAGAAGAGACGAGAAGAGAGAAATACTAGCGCGTGCAATCATTTTCTGGCAGCGTCTCCTGGTCTGTGATTTCACTATAAATGGGAACGGGCCCTTAGTGAGGAATCTTCTGTCTATGGTGCAATAATTCTGGGGCCAATGACTTACTGCTCCTTTGCAATATGAGGTAACATGGCCATGTGCACATGTCAGGTCCATGGGCTTGTGCTCTGACACTGGCGGCCTCTGATTGGAGCTCTGAGTCACACCCCCTTGTCTGCTCCACCCTCCTGACAGTGCAGAACCTAAATAGCAAATCACACACCAAAACTGACAGCACTGATTGCTGGGACCAGAGAAACAAATCCCTCAGTGCCAGAGTCAGCAGAGCGGCAGCTATTATCTGTAGGTGCTGCCACTAGATTTTGAAAAGCCCCTCCCCTTTTTTTTTTTTTACATATCGGTAAAACCCATATGCAAATGAACCTCTCTGTGCACCCTGGGAGTTCCCCAAGCCATCGTGCACCCCCTGCGTCATCCCTTTGTAACGCCCCCTCCTTTGCTTCTCCTCCTCCTCCGTAGGTGTAACCGCCTCCATTCTCTGTAGTCTCCATCCTGCACTTTGAAATCTCGGGCATGCCCAGTAACGCTCCCTTCTGAGCCCTACTGCACATGCCCAGGCGCCATTTTCTTGTGCGCTTTCTCCCATTGTACACCAGTTATCAGCTCAGTAGATTTCAGCTCTAATTGACATCAGTTTTGTAGATCTGTTGCTCTGCCCGCTCCTGTCCTCGCTCTGCCCGCTCCTGTCCTCGCTCTGCCCGCTCCTGTCCTCGCTCTGCCACTATTTAGCAAAGTGTCCTGAACAGAGGAAAGATAGAAAAGATGTCGTTTTTGCCCCAATCCTGATGTGTCAGTAGCGGAGAAGTTGCCGTTAGTTTGCAGATCATTTCTCAGAAGCTCCATGAAAATAAAGGTTTTTTGGTCAGGGACAATATTCGTAACGTTGCGTCTCCCTTGATGTGTTTGTGTGAGATCATATAAAATAGCAACCTCCGCCATTGTACATATCAAAGACCAACCGTATATCAATTTTTAATGTGCAATGCTTGGATGGCTGAAAGGTCACGGTGTCAGAATGGCTTTTTGAAATCCTCAATCCGTCAGTTTTATCCATAATTCATGTTCATGGAAGATCAGCGCAGTGAGGAATATCTGGAAGACGGCGCTCAGAGAGTGATAGTCTGCGGCCGCTGCTTTACATCAGGACCAAGTCCTCAGGAGTCACCGCACATCCCATAGACAGGTCATGTTTGTAATCACTGCAGTCAGAGTGTACACATAAGTATACACATACAGTCGTCTTCTCTCTTATTCGGGATCATTTGACTTTTCATTTTTGCATTTTCTAGAACTGCACAAGGTTCATACACTCACTGACCAAAAAAAACTCAGCGCAATGTTATGTCTGAGATATGTGAATGATTACAGGCGGGGTGTGATTAGAGTCTGGGTCTAGCCTCAAGAGGGCGTAATAGAGCTGCACTGCTACTTAAGAAGGCTCTCAGAGGTTACTTTTGGGTAGTGTACCTAATGGTGAGAGATGATTGACTGCTAGACATTTTGACCAGTTTGTAGACTTTGTGAGGGTGCGTCTTGTGACTGAGAAAATCAGAATGGTTGTATCAATAAATGGCTGTGACATCTGTGGACAAGTATGCCGGGTGACTGCCTGGTGCTGCCCCAGATTACTAGAAGATCTGTCATCGGAACAGAGACCTTCCTATCTGTAGAGAGAATCCTCTCTTCATAGATATGGACATCAGCCTGCAAGTGCACTGGGGGAGGGCCCGGATTGTTACGCACAGCTGGAAGTGCTCCGCTTCCTCTTCTCGATGCTTCTCCTATTAGCGGTGACATTTTTAGCCTTATGACTTTTTGTAGACAATTCTTCCAAGTTGTTTCCGCCCCATGTGCACTTACAGACTGACTTGCACTTCCGTATACAGAGTCTTAGGTCTCCGTTCCTTCAGTGATTTGCAGTTTCTGCCCCCACCTGGCCCGGTTTAGGGTTTGTAGTCATTTCCTACCTTTGTTTTGTTCCTTTTCTTCCACTTTAGACCATGAGATTTGCTTTTATTCCTGTGCAGACTTGTAATCGCTTCTTATATGGGCCATGTACGGAGGAGCCGTTCCCAGGTTTATGACCCGCCGTAAGGCTTTGCCGCTGTATTTCAGACACTTACGCTTCTTAAGTGATAACAATTGCAAACTTTTTATGCCGCACTTTATTTTACTTCTAGATTGGCGACATGTTTAACTGGCTGGTGCAGCCGAGCTTGAATTTCATCCGTCTGGAATGTAAATTTGTGGTGCAGACGTCTCCCCTCCACCTGACGTACAGCATGATGAGACTTTATACCTGCCTGATCGGTACGGCTGTTCATTTTCATTGTTCACACTCCAAGTGCGTAGATTTAGTTTTTTAACCCTTTCAGCGCAGATGGCGAGATGCGCAGTGTGAATTAAGGACGATTCATCTGCAGGGTTTACATTTTAGCTTTCACTCTTTGTATCTCTCCCGCGATGGTTAAACTTCGTCTGTCTTTAGAGATTTGTCCAATTTAGTTTCTTTTGAAGAGACTCAGAATAGAAAATTACAAGACAGAATGCGCCGTCAATAGATAACAAGCGGAGGCCTCCTTTTAGGTTTAAGATGTCGCCTGTTACCCTCCTCAGAAATAGAATGGCCGAGTAAACTATTCCTGACCTGGATTATTGGTGTACAAACATAATTCTCACAACGTGCTGGCTATAGATTAAGATGAAAATGATTTCACCTCTGTCTTGTGTAAGGCAGGTAAAGCTAGTCGTCCATTGTCTGTCAGGATCCATCTCCTCCAACTCCCCCATGTACATGCACACCAGGCTCTTCAATTCCTCCAGGCACATGCACACCAGGCTCTTCAATTCCTCCAGGCACATGCACACCAGGCTCTTCTTCTTTCCCCCCATGTACATGCACACCAGGCTCTTCAATTCCTCCAGGCACATGCACACCAGGCTCTTCTTCTTTCCCCCCATGTACATGCACACCAGGCTCTTCTTCTTTCCCCCCATGTAAATGCACACCAGGCTCTTCTTCTTTCCCCCCATGTACATGCACACCAGGCTCTTCTTCTTTCCCCCCATGTACATGCACACCAGGCTCTTCTTCTTTCCCCCCATGTACATGCACACCAGGCTCTTCTTCTTTCCCACCATGTACATGCACACCAGGCTCTTCTTCTTTCCCCGTGCACATGCACACCAGGCTCTTCTTTATTTCCCCCATGTACATGCACACCAGGCTCTTCTTCTTTCCCCGTGCACATGCACACCAGGCTCTTCTTTATTTCCCCCATGTACATGCACACCAGGCTCTTCTTCTTTCCCCCCATGTACATGCACACCAGGCTCTTCTTCTTTCCCCATGCACATGCACACCAGGCTCTTCTTCTTTCCCCGTGCACATGCACTCCAGGCTCTTCTTTATTTCTCCCAGGCACATGCACACCAGGCTCTTCTTCTTCCCCCCATGTACATGCACACCAGGCTCTTCTTCTTTCCCCCCATGTACATGCACACCTGGCTCTTCTTCTTCCCCCCATGTACATGCACACCAGGCTCTTCTTCTTTATTTCCCCCATGTACATGCACACCAGGCTCTTCTTCTTTCCCCGTGCACATGCACACCAGGCTCTTCTTCTTTCCCCGTGCACATGCACACCAGGCTCTTCTTCTTTCCCCGTGCACATGCACACCAGGCTCTTCTTCTTTCCCCGTGCACATGCACACCAGGCTCTTCTTCTTTCCCCGTGCACATGCACTCCAGGCTCTTCTTTATTTCTCCCAGGCACATGCACACCAGGCTCTTCTTCTTTCCCCCCATGTACATGCACACCAGGCTCTTCTTCTTCCCCCCATGTACATGCACACCAGGCTCTTCTTCTTTCCCCCCATGTACATGCACACCAGGCTCCTCACTAGCTCACCCTCCATATGTTAGATTGTCATATTTGTGAATATTATCTTCTGTCTTTTTGAAGCCCCATGTATTTTAGTGTGACAACCCTACGCACAACGCTACATGAACCCCTGTATGTCCCGGGTAACGTTCTTGCACCTCAGCTGGTGTCTTTTAGCTTGTGGCTTGATATGTTGCAGATGACATAGTCAGATCTGAAGAGGACGGCAGAGAAGCCTTGTCCAGCCAGCAGATAACATTGTGGTTACAAGGTCTTTTCCTCTTTGCCTTGGTTTGGACCATTGGAGGAACCATAAATGGAGAAAGTAGGAAGAAGTTTGACGTGTTTTACCGCAACCTGCTGATGGGAATGGATGACCAACACCCGCGACCCAAGAGCGTCAAATTAACCAAGAACAATGTGTTTCCAGAGAGAGGTGGGCGCGATGGGGATAGTGATGGGGATAGTCGTATATGTGACTGTGTATGAGTAATATAGTGATGGGGATAGTGGTATATGTGACTGTATATGAGTAATATAGTGATGGGGATAGCCGTATTGTATATGTGACTGTGTATGAGTAATATAGTGATGGGGATAGTCGTATATGTGACTGTATATGTGTAATATAGTGATGGGGATAGCCGTATTGTATATGTGACTGTATATGTGTAATATAGTGATGGGGATAGCCGTATTGTATATGTGACTGTATATGAGTA
The DNA here is from genome assembly GCF_031893055.1 of Leptodactylus fuscus. NCBI lineage: Eukaryota > Metazoa > Chordata > Amphibia > Anura > Leptodactylidae > Leptodactylus > Leptodactylus fuscus. The sequence continues at coordinate 2,624,787 of NC_134272.1, forward strand.
AACTGTGACAAAAATGTCACCAAGACCCGCAAATGTAAATCCGGGATCAAGGATCATTCCAGCTCCGACCCTACAGGATAAACCAATGCTGTGCCAAGTACTCCGATCACTTTATCATTACTTTACTCTTCCTTTCTACTTCTTTACAAATAGAATGTGTAGAATTGATTTGGTATTGATGTATTACTACTGTATTGATATGATCTTGATACGGTAATGATATGGATATACTGTCTGATTTACTTTATTATCCATGAGACACTTTGTAGCGGCGCTTCCTTTGTACATGTGCTCCGGCCGTGACCCCTTGATGCCGCTCAGGCACAGTTACTGGACAGTCTATGTCTTTGCCTCTCTCAGCTGTCCCGCGGTTGCATTTGGTGACAGATTTGTGTAATCCGTACATAAGATTAATCTTCTCATTCGCAGGAACCGTTTATGACTTCTATTTCCACAAACATGGCAGCGGACAATGGAATACGTGGACTGATTATATTACTAAGGAGGAAGTGACAATCGCTCCCACTGCAAAGGTGATAATAATAAACGCCTAAATACACCTATACACTGTATACAGTCATTACAGGGTTAACGCTAAACTTGTGATGTATTGGTATGTGTGTCATTTATACATGTTAGGTTATACTTTATTAACACGTTGTCTTCTGTCTGTGACATCGGCCATGAGATCTGTCCTCATTGTGTAGTGTGTCTGTGTGTGTATATATATATATACTGTATATATATATATATATGTGTGTGTGTGTGTAATGTGTATGGACTGTGTATAGTGCAGGGAAACAAGGGGAGGAGGCGACTGCATGCAGTTATATTTCAAGTGTTATAAAGTGTGGAAACTTGTATCTGGTGTCATAGAGAAGAAGAGCTTCTCACCAGGCGGTTCTATATAATCTAGTATTGTAGCAGAGTATATAGTGTATTATTTCCGGAGACAGAGTCAGGATTAGGAGATTTAGATTTTTAATCCCGCGTCCTAGGAAAGAAGAGAATCAGCCTGATACAACACCATTCCCCTGCGCTGAGATATAAGCCCTATTAGGGGGAAAGTGCAGGATCTCACAGAAAGGAGACCAAATGTATGAATAAAGGATTTTACTACATTTATTGCAAAGATTCTGACAGAACATGGAAAGTTGTTCTATAATTCAGTTACACTTTAATGTATTACCCTGCATGTGGAAACCTAGATAGGAAGTTACAGAAAGTCGCACTTAGGATGACAGGAACACGATCGCTCCCTGCCGCTGCAGCGTCCACGAGGAAGGGTCCACGGGGCCTCTCTTACTACCTGATCCATGCAGATCAGCTGACACAGGTACAGATGAGCGATACATTTGCAAAACACTACAACAAATTGGCAGCTTTCTTCTGAAAACGTATTGGATGAGTGGGGCTGAGCTGCAAACCTGTGCACAATGTATGGACAGATGTGGTGAATTTCTTGGAAAGAATCATCCTGGGCAATCCCTCTAAGAGTAGCCTGCGTCCTGTGACGTACACGCTGCCATATGTGCGTGCGCGGACTGTATACTGACAGTGTTTTTGCACTAGTTACATTACAGTGTATCGTTATAGCTGAAGCTGACATAAGTGTTGGCATGTAAGGATTTGTGCTGAGCGGGCTCACAGATATATAGATATTTCTAGATTAGTCCATGATTTCCGGTTACTTGGCGCGGTGGTGTCCCCGGGGACGCCTGAGGTGATGGTATACCATGTATGTGTGAATTCCATTATAGAAAGCTTTATCATCCAATGACGTCACTATTTGTTCTTGTCTCAGACATTACCTTTAAGTTACCTTGAGGGGGGAGGGCGCCAAACCTAATATATATCTCGCTGTGGCGTATCCTGCGATCTGCTCATTATGTCAAGGACCTGAAGCGCTTTCACTAAAGTTCCATCTTCTGTTTAATGGGTCTTATTGTTTAATGGAAGTTTTCTGCCCGTCACATGGAGCAGCGAGCTAAAGACAATGTGAATGACGGCCTATTATCACACGGCAGCAGGGTTACCAGTATTACAAACCATGTGAAGGGCTTTTAGACTAGTTTCCTATTGTATGTAATAACGTACTGCCGTGCTACAATGTTATATGGCTTTGTAATAATAAGGTCTCTCTTATCCCTTCTGGAAAACATCACATCCATCTATTCAGAACCTTCTGGTATTATACGTTACTGTACCAAATGCAGATTATTCATTCAGTCATCCATAGCAACAGATTCAGCTTGCTGATAAAACAAAACCATCCATCTAGTGCAGCTCGCCATTGTCCCTGACTAATTGTCATCCCTTTATGAACAACTTGTCTATGGATTGTTTTAGCAGAAACACAAGTGAATAGACATAGAAAACAAAGGGAATCTTCTTCAGGCCCATCAGATTAAAGCCTGGTGATTGACTGTTGGTTCATACGACTACCAGTACAGCCAGTGTCACCAATACAGCCAGTGTCACCAGTACAGCCAGTGTCACCAGTACAGCCAGTGCCACCAGTACAGCCAGTGCCACCAGTACAGCCAGTGTCACCAATACAGCCAGTGTCACCAGTACAGCCAGTGCCACCAGTACAGCCAGTGCCACCAGTACAGCCAGTGTCACCAGTACAGCCAGTGTCACCAGTACAGCCTGTGCCACCAGTACAGCCAGTGCCACCAGTACAGCCAGTGCCACCAATACAGCCAGTGCCACCAGTACAGCCAATGCCACTAATACAGCCAGTGTCACCAGTACAGCCAGTGCCACTAATACAGCCAGTGCCACCAGTACAGCCAGTGCCACCAGTACAGCCAGTGCCACCAGTACAGCCAATGCCACTAATACAGCCAGTGTCACCAGTACAGCCAGTGCCACCAGTACAGCCAATGCCACTAATACAGCCAGTGCCACCATTACAGCCAGTGCCACCATTACAGCCAGTGCCACCAATACAGCCAGTTCCACCAGTACAGCCAATGCCACTAATACAGCCAGTGCCACCATTACAGCCAGTGCCACCAGTACCACCAATACAGCCAGTGCCACCATTACAGCCAGTGCCACCAATACAGCCATTGTCACCAGTGCCACCAGTACAGCCAGTGCCACCAGTACAGCCAGTACCACCAATACAGCCAGTGTCACCAGTACAGCCAGTGCCACCAATACAGCCATTGTCACCAGTGCCACCAGTACAGCCAGTGCCACCAATACAGCCAGTGTCACCAGTACAGCCTGTGTCACCAGTACAGCCAGTGTCACCAGTACAGCCAGTGCCACCAATACAGCCAGTGCCACCAATACAGCCAGTGCCACCAGTACAGCCTGTGTCACCAGTACAGCCAGTGTCACCAGTACAGCCAGTGCCACCAATACAGCCAGTGTCACCAATTTCAGCCAGTGTCACCAGTACAGCCAGTGTCACCAGTACAGCCAGTGCCACCAATACAGCCAGTGTCACCAGCACAGCCAGTGCCACCAATACAGCCAGTGCCACCAATACAGCCAGTGTCACCAGTACAGCCAGTGCCACCAGTACAGCCAGTGTCACCAGTACAGCCAGTGCCACCAATACAGCCAGTGCCACCAATACAGCCAGTGTCACCAATTTCAGCCAGTGTCACCAGTACAGCCAGTGTCACCAGTACAGCCAGTGCCACCAGTACAGCCAGTGTCACCAGCACAGCCAGTGTCAACAGTACAGCCAGTGCCACCAGTACAGCCAGTTCCACCAGTACCAGTGACCTTCCATTTATTTTCCTTTTTCCACTTCTCTAATGGGAAAGTACAATGTAAATCCTGTAGAGCGATGTCTGGACCGAGCGAATGGTAACAGGATTTCTGCGTCTCTTCCCCAGGTATCTGATCTCATTATTCCCACAATGGAGACCGCCAGACAGTCCTTCTTCTTAAACTTATACATAGAACATTCTGTTCCTTTGCTGTTTGTGGGACCGACGGGGACAGGAAAATCTGCAATTACAAACAGCTTCCTAATAAAACTTCCCAAAGACAAATACATTGCCAACTGCATCAACTTCTCAGCAAGAACCTCGGCAAATCAGACCCAGGACATCATATTCTCCAAGCTGGAGCGCCGCCGGAAGGGCTTGTACGGGCCGCCCGTAGGAAAGAAAGCCCTGGTGTTTGTGGGTAAGGAGTGTCTGAGAACCTTGTGAATACCGAACATCTACACCGGACACTTATTATCAATGGGATCTTATAGGACAAGTCATAGGGAGAAGCTTCTCAGCGTTCAGCATTGGGGCCCATTCACCTGGACTGGTTACGATGGTCCTAACGTAACACTGATACCGTTTTGTGCTCTCAGAGGATAGCCATAACGGAAGGGTGAACCTCACAAGATCCTTCATGGGTTTGTCCACCGGATTCATTATAAGCGGCACAAACCACAAGCGCCATTACTATACTCTTGTTTGTCTTCAGAGTATATTAAGTGGAGCTCCGGGGAGGTGCGAATACATCTGATACACTTATACTCACCTTCCTGACTCTGCCCCGGGGTCCTCTTACATCCTCTTCTGGCCCCCTCCCCCGGCTCACATCAGAGGTCCTGGATGTTCAGCTCCAGCCCATTGTTGTCTGTGGAGAGGGGACGAGGGAGGAGGAAGCTGAGACAGACGGAGGACAGAAAGAGGCAATGAGAGCGGTCTGCAGCCCCGGTGAGAGTTTTATCTCACACCTGAGCTGTTATTGATAGTTGAGTTATTGTCCAGCTCTGTTGTGAGGGATGGGGACACGTCTTATCATCTCTCTGCCCTCAGCAGCTCACCCTCCTTCACCTCCTTCCCTTCTCATACATACCAATGGGCTGGAGCTCTCCACTATATACACACCGCTATATACGGAGGTGACCTGTGATGTCAGAGACAGTGATCAGTGCAGCGGCCGGAGAGAAGGGAAGCGGGAACGTATAAAGGACTTACGGTGCTTATGGGTTTGTTAGTGAATGTGAAGTAGTTTATATGGTCTCAGATCTTCACAGCCCTGCCGGTGCAGAGAACAATGATGTGTCCCATATATTTGGGCTCATCTGATATCCCGTCAATCCATTAATAGTTTTCTCCCAATGTACAGTAATAGAGAGAAAACTGTCAATCATTGGAGGGCGGATTAGTGGGGGGCGGGCATATCGGGAATATCATTGGACTCAATTCTGCCTTAGCTGAAGATTTAAGTACCGATACACTGACATTGACATTAACCCATAAGTGACCGGCCGCTGAAATCTGTGACTGTCACTACTTATGGTAATGGACCTGACAGGTTCCCTTGTAATGATATAGGGGACGTATAGACATGTAATGGCCGCCAGTGGCTTATGAAGTCAGATCCTTAGAGATCAGATGATCCCTGGAATTGCTTCTCAAACAAGAGGTGATCTCCACAAGACAATCCCTTTAAGGATTTTATGAGGCAATTCTCATACTCTATATAGCAGTATAATATCACACAGCTGTGCTCCGGCCTATAACTGGGGTCTCTCTTTTATCTATAGATGATCTAAACATGCCAGCCAAAGAAGTCTATGGAGCGCAGCCACCTATAGAGTTACTGAGACAGTGGATAGACCACGGACACTGGTACGACAGGAAGGACACCTCACGACTAGATATTGTGGATGTCTTATTATTGTCTGCAATGGGGCCCCCTGGAGGTGGGAGGAATGACATTACTGGTGAGTCATCCAAAATATATGGAACTAAAAAGAGAGAGAGAGAGAGAGAGATGTGTGTGAGTATATATATATGTCTGTGTGTGAGTATACTGTATATATATAGTATATCTATGTATCATGAATATCTTATTTGATCAGACACTTTTCCATCACTTACGTAGTTAAAAATAAGTTATTCAAGTATAGAGAGTGGCATGGAAAATAAAACGTCATCTAAAAAATCTTTAAAAAAACTTGGTTTAAAAAAAAAAAAAAAAAAAAAGTCCATTATCTGTTGACAGGAGAATGCTACACTTACAGTATATGTCTGTATATAGGCAGGAGGTAGGTGATATATCACTGCATATATTCAGTTGTATGGCGGCAGTCGTGGCGTTTACGGCCGTATGGTCAGATTGATGAGCTCTTTCATTGCTCCCAGTAATAATATATTCAGGTAGTGACACATAATGGTTGTGGATTATTCAGTAATAATATCAAGAAGAGATAAATGACTGTGACAGATACCGAGGAATCGCTGAACAAGGAGGAGGGTCAGGGAGATCGAGTCAGTGTGGCCGACAGGGGCCATCAATCTAAGCGGCAATAAAGCCACATATAGAAGAGCCGCAGCAGCAGCAATGTCTATAGGGTGGAGTCACCCAGCACGTATACAGGACGTATATATACAGGGTGGCCATCATATAACCTCAGGTGTTTGCAGTCATGTGCAGTCTGACCCAATGGACGGAATTGCCTGAAAATGTGTATGTGTGCTAATCAAGGAACGGGAAAACGGACGGCATGAAAAAACACAAAAACTAAAAATCATCACCAACTGCTTCCTGGTGACAGTGACACCCGCATGACATTGGCATTAATGATTCTGGCCAGACTGGAAGTGGAGACCAGTGGGCCGTAGAATATCCTGTGGAGCGACAAAGCGAGGAAGTGACAGGTAACTGCTCGACAAAAAAACACTTTTTGAAAACTTTTTTCCCCGGACCAATCAGAGGCATTAACTCCTCCGGCGCCTCGGTCAAAGGCACCGGGAGGCGCCATTTTCCCGGCGGCGCATTGGCACCGCCATTTAGCCGGTGATCACTGGCGCCTGGAACAAGCTCCAGGGCTGACGTGACGCTTCCATGACAGCCGGGAGCCTTGTAAAGGCTCCCGGCTGGTCTGCAGTCTCTTTCTTTTGCAGGCTGGTCTATGCAGCCTACAAAAAAAAAATGATTTTTTTTTGCAATGCATTAGCATTGTAATGCATTGCATTAGTGATCAGAAATGCTAAAAATGCAAAAAAAAAAATTAAAGTAAAAAAATATATAATTTTTTTTTAAAGTATTAAAAATTCAAACCCCCCTTTCCCTAGAACACATATAAAAGTAGTTAAATACTGTGACACATACATGTTAGATATCCTTGTGTCCGAAATCGCCGGCTCTACAAATCTATAAAAATATTTTTCCTGTTCGGTAAACGCCATAGCGGGAAAAATAATCATAAATGCCAAACCGCCGTTTTTTCACTGTTTTGATTCTGATAAAAATTTGAATAAAAATTGATCAAAGCAATAACATTTCCTGAAAATGGTAGAACTACAAAGTACACCCGGCCCCGCAAAAAAAGACGCCCTATACATCCCTGTACACGGACGTATAAAAAAGTTACGGCTGTCAGAATACGGCGGTCACGAGCTCTACTGTGCCAACTCACACAAAAAACATGGAGATAGTAAATCCTGACTGCTGACCTAGTAGCACGCACAGGACCTTTACATCTCCACTGAGCACACATTCATGTTCTGGATACTTTATCTTGTCTGGGATTACTTGAAGATTTTCAGAACTTTCTTTAAGACAACAGGAGCAGAAGCCTCTTGGTCTCCATTATTGAGCAGCTTCTTTTGGAGGAGTCAATGAGGAGCCTCCATGCATCTGCTTCGTCCTGTCTCCCAAAAGCAGTCCCCAATCCAGGGACATCACGACAACACACCAGGGTTTCATCCTGTTCAAAATAAGGAGTAAACTTGAGTTCTCTCTTTCTATAGAAATACTCTGACGTTCCTTCGACCAATAGATTTTTTTCTTGTAGACGTGAACCCAGTAGTTCTGAATCTTCTTTGCTAAGTCCAAGATCCCTCACTAGGTCATTCAACTCATCTTAAAAATCAGGAGAGACACCGAGTGGCCTGTAGCGTAATAATATTAGAGACAATGGCGGTGTAAGACAAGTGCAGGCTCACCTCTGAAGGTTGTGATTACACAACTTCACACCGGCACTGGGAACGATTATCAGAGGCTCCCTCTCTGTAGTGTGTAGAGCTGCAAGGTCCCTGGCACCCTGCGGATGTAAAGCACAAAATGTAGGACCGCCACCTGAAACGCGTCGTGCTTAGACCATTCAATAAAGTCGTTGTTCTTTTCATCTGTTGAGCGCGGTTTCTTATCCACTGGATCATCCATTTTGATCTGGTGCCGGTCCTACATTATTCAGCTCATTTTGGGAGAACAACTGGGGTGCGAACCACATTCAAACTCTGGATCCGTTTCACCTTTCTGTCCATCACTTTCGGGAGAATCCAAAGGCTTCTCTAACAATACAGAGGGTGGAGGCACTGGACGAATGGCAGATGGAAGGTTTGGCTGCAAAATATTCTTCTTGTTCTTGGAATTGTGACCAGTAACGTCCGCGCAGCAGAAATAGCAATCATGAAGGCGATCTCTCTGTTCCCTCCAAGTCATCGGGAGGCCACATGTGAAAGCTTTCTTCTTTCCTTTCGAGCATCTTCCCAAATCTTCAACACAAATCTAGCAGACTTAGTGAGGTCTCCAAGTCTAATGCAAGTAGGCAAAACACTCTCTCTTAAGAAACTCAGACACAGGACGCTGTTTTTTTTTAAACTGTGAATTGACCACATGGACAGCAAAAGGAATTTGGAGATGTAACACAACCACGAGTGGCATGAAGATCTAATATAAAGCACAACAGACCTCATGCAGTAATGCGCGGCTTTATAGGGCCAGGATAAAATAGCGTTTAACCAATCGATGATTAGTAAATGAATTAGATGTGTAATCACATTGGGAGATAACGATACATAAACTAGAGCTTAGCTCTGATTGGCTTAAACGTGCTTCCAATAATGAAAAGGGGGCGGGGCTTTTGTCTGAATCTAAGACGTGATAGACAAATCTGGAGGTCATTTTCAGTTTCAGCGCACAAAAATACATGGAAATTGCTTATTATTCAAGTAAAAGGTTTTTGGTCGTCGCCCTGTGTAATTGTACGAGATGGAGGAGAGACAAAGGGACAGAAGGCCTGACATTGTCTGTAACCGCTGAGTACACGGAGGGCTGCGTGCCACAATGACAGCGCCAAAATGTAAGTAAAAGTGAACGAATCTGGCCAGAACCTCTCCAACAATAGGGTGAAGAAGTTGGGTAAGTCTTTGAGAGTCTCAGAGGGGTATAACACCGACATAAGAGGAGGTCATGATCTTATTCCCAATGAGAAGCACAAGAAGTAGATTTGTGAGCCCAAGTCAAGGCATTGCCCAGTCTGACACACCAAAAAGACTCAGACCCCCACGTCATGAGGAAGGAGATTCAGCAAATTGGTGATCGTTGGCTCCCTGGAGGTAAAGAGGTTTCACATCTCTAGATATCGAGGCCAAAGCGCTTTGTAGGAAATCCCCAGGACAGCTGGGAGAGAAGAAGTGATGGAAGGAGAAGGAGCGACAATTGTGACTGACGTTGTGGAAATGATAAGACGGACTGTGGAATAAGTGAGAGATGTGACGTCCTCCACTAGTGACCCATGGGGATAAGGAAATATTGGGACTAGGGTGTGTCAGAGCCTGAGTGGGAATAGCCATACTAACCCTGGGAAGTGAGGAGCCCCCCACCCGCCAGGCCTCAAGGGAGACCCCAACCAATGGGGAAACCATTCATCAGGACAAATTCCATTCAGGAGGATAAAGCAGGAGCGCTCTCATGTCAGAAACGTGGGCTCCTCCTCGCCCCTCCAGTGCCGGACACAGTTTATCATGGGATTCGGTCCACCAGTATTGTAAGTAACTGAAAGCTACATGGTAGTGATATAGATTGGGAAGACCCCGACCACCATGACATGGGGGCTTCGTCATTGTAGAGAAGGAAATGTGCGGCTTCATTCGTTGTGTTCATTTGGTAATATACTTTATTAGTCTATTGAAGACAAGATACAGATATTGCACCTCAGAGAAATCCTTAGTTAAAAACTCCATTGGGAATGAGACTCTTCTATGGTGTAGATATCGCCACATAGACAATCCCCGACTAGACACAACACTGGAGATACAACTGTGTGAAGAAGTGACTCTTTGGAAATGACTATGTCTGTATATAGTGGCCATACAGGGTGTATACAGGACGGGTCTCCCTTATAATACTTAGTTATTGTATTGCTGGGGAGAACATTACAGCTTGTTTTCTGCTAAAAGGGAGTGCAATGGGTTAATAAAGTATATTCCAAAAATCCTCAGTGAACCCCTCACACAACAGCGATGTGACGGCTGCACTTGTCTCTTTTGGGATCCTTATGGTGTCACATAATGGAGACATTTCCATGCCTGGCAGTAATAGATGATGTTTACTGGCGCACCAGGAGACCCTCGAGTCCATGGAGACCCCCCCGGAGCCCAGTGATTTCTGGATTGATCCTCGTCCTCCCCCGGTTACTATTCTAATGCTCTAATCACATTACCATTTATTATGTATGCGATGATTTTGTCTCCGGGATTTCTGCTATTTCTGACACCGCGGCAGATTGTCCTGGTTTATTCCATGAATGGTCGGCCGGCCGTCGCTGCTTATTCCACTTTTATAGAACTGAATTGTCATTTGATGAGTGATACATGTCTGAGCAGGAATCGCGCCCATTTACTGTGCTACCTGCAGCGTTGGCGTCCTGACCCCTCCGAGCAGCGATTCCGTACAAGTCCTTACTGACATATTGTCTCCGAGCTTAAAATAGAAAGGAACAAGTCTAGGACTTTTATATTATTTATTATATCACATTTTTATACAGTGTGGATCACAGCAGATCACAGATAGCAGATCACAGTAGATCACAGACAGCAGATCACAGCGGATCACACACAGCAGATCACAGTAGATCACAGACAGTGGATCACAGACAGCAGATCACAGTAGATCACATACAGCAGATCACAGTGGATCACATACAGCAGATCACAGTAGATCACATACAGCAGATCACAGTGGATCACATACAGCAGATCACAGTGGATCACAGACAGCAGATCACAGTGGATCACAGACAGCAGATCACAGTGGATCACTCCTTTCACGTGGATTCTCTATTACTGGCTATCAGGGGGTTCATCATCTTCTTTATACGGTTTGTTCGTTGCTTTTTTCCAGGCCGCTTCACCCGACACTTGAACATCGTTTCTATCAACGCCTTTGACGATGAAACATTGATGAAGATATTTGGCTCCATATCAGACTGGCACTTTGGAAAGGGATTTGATATTTCATTTCTGAGGTATTTGTAGACAAGTAAACTTCATGTATTACAGCAAAGCTCATACACGTATGTGTTATATCCACAAAACCCAATGGGTGTATCTGAATAGACCCTGACACTGCGTGTCGTTCCAGAACCTTCTGCGCCATCTTCTTGATATATGTTACTGCCCGCCATTGTTCTGTCAGCCCCCTGGATTGTGTGGGCAGTGTACCCATCTATAGCATGGCGTCTATAGCATGGCATTTCTTTCTTTCTTATGTAAATGACTTTGACTCTCCAGTGACGTCTCCGTCTCCAGACGCCTCTTCTCTCACGCTCCCATTGTATCCTTGTCCGAAAGTGCTGACTGAGCGTGTCTGTCGGCCATTTTCCTGTGGTAGAACGGGCGAGAGAAGAGGCGTCTGGAGAAGAAGATGGAGGCGTTGTTGGAGCATTTTCAGACAGTATAGGGGACGCCAACAGTGAAACTCATTTACTTAAGGAAAAAGAAGATATTTCTCCGGAACGGCGGCGCGGATCAGAATAATAAAGGTAAGAGAAGGAGAGACTTTCTCCGGCCATTCCTACGTGTACTTCGTTTATGAAGGGATTGTAATGACAGAATCCCTTTATTCAGACCAGACACAATAACATGTTTCCGCTGAAGTGGCCAATTCTTCCATTTTCGTCAGCGGCAGGGTTTAGTCTACCAAGAACAGAGCGGCCATACTTTATCTCTTTGGTTGTCTGTTGGCTTAATATTCCAGAGTTTGGCATGACGGCCATGTGAGATCTTCAGTGTATGGACAGTCTTGGCGCTTCCTTGGACAGACTACACTCTGCCTACATTTACTGTAATCTGTTGCGAAGGAAACAGCGACTGGAAACACGCTAATGAGCAAGCAACAAACGCCATAAAGCGTGAACCGACCTGTATCTCCCATTGTAACTCCGAACTTCCAGGGTTGATACTTTACATGATAATCCTTCTGTTCTGTTCATATTTTCTTGTTACTTTGAACATAATTCACAAATAATAACAATGTAATGATCTAAATGTAAAATGTAATCATCTCATCAAGGTAAAACGTGTTAGTTACTGAACAAAGTAGCAACAAATAACCTGTCAGATGGATCATTGGATTAGGAGGATAAGATTCTGTGTGTTGGGTTTTAGATCTGGCAAACTAATGATACAAGCGACTATGGCGATCTACAAGGACGCTGTGGAGAAGTTCCTGCCAACTCCTTCCAAATCCCATTACGTTTTTAACCTACGAGACTTCTCCCGGGTTGTGCGAGGAGTTCTGCTGTGTCCGCACACTCATCTACAGGTAATCCTGAATGAATTGTCTAGAGGTGTGAGGACCCCGGTCTGTAGAGTCAGGAGACCCCCAACACCAACCCCGACCCCTCACAAATGGCTGACAGCCAAGGTTACATGCAGTAAGCTCGAATTCATTAGCAAATAGTCATTCAATTCTAATGACAGTAAATATGTAACAAGCTGTATTCTAATGATACAATATTACTAATTCTATAATCTACATGCAGGGGCTGGGGTGATATGCTGGGTCTGGTGACAGTAACCTATCTATCTGCAGGGCTGGGGTGATATGCTGGTTCTGGTGACAGTAACCTATCTATCTGCAGGGCTGGGGTGATATGCTGGTTCTGGTGACAGTAACCTATCTATCTGCAGGACTGGGGTGATATGCTGGTTCTGGTGACAGTAACCTATCTATCCGCAGGGCTGGGGTGATATACTGGTACTGGTGACAGTAACCTATCTATCTGCAGGGCTGGGGTGATATGCTGGTTCTGGTGACAGTAACCTATCTATCTGCAGGGCTGGGGTGATATGCTGGTTCTGGTGAGAGTAACCTAACTATCTGCAGGGCTGGGGTGATATGCTGGTTCTGGTGACAGTAACCTATCTATCCGCAGGGCTGGGGTGATATACTGGTACTGGTGACAGTAACCTATCTATCTGCAGGGCTGGGGTGATATGCTGGTTCTGGTGACAGTAACCTATCTATCTGCAGGGCTGGGGTGATATGCTGGTTCTGGTGACAGTAACCTATCTATCTGCAGGACTGGGGTGATATGCTGGGGTCTGGTGACAGTAACCTATCTATCTGCAGGGCTGGGGTGATATGCTGGGTCTGGTGACAGTAACCTAACTATCTGCAGGGCTGGGGTGATATGCTGGTTCTGGTGACAGTAACCTATCTATCCGCAGGGCTGGGGTGATATACTGGTACTGGTGACAGTAACCTATCTATCTGCAGGGCTGGGGTGATATGCTGGTTCTGGTGACAGTAACCTATCTATCTGCAGGGCTGGGGTGATATGCTGGTTCTGGTGACAGTAACCTATCTATCTGCAGGACTGGGGTGATATGCTGGGTCTGGTGACAGTAACCTATCTATCTGCAGGGCTGGGGTGATATGCTGGTTCTGGTGACAGTAACCTATCTATCTGCAGGACTGGGGTGATATGCTGGGTCTGGTGACAGTAACCTATCTATCTGCAGGGCTGGGGTGATATGCTGGGTCTGGTGACAGTAACCTATCTATCTGCAGGGCTGGGGTGATATGCTGGGTCTGGTGACAGTAACCTATCTATCTGCAGGGCTGGGGTGATATCCTGGGGTCTGGTGACAGTAACCTATCTATCTGCAGGACTGGGGTGATATTCTGGGTCTGGTGACAGTAACCTATCTATCTGCAGGGCTGGGGTGATATCCTGGGGTCTGGTGACAGTAACCTATCTATCTGCAGGACTGGGGTGATATGCTGGGTCTGGTGACAGTAACCTATCTATCTGCAGGGCTGGGGTGATATGCTGGGTCTGGTGACAGTAACCTATCTATCTGCAGGGCTGGGGTGATATCCTGGGGTCTGGTGACAGTAACCTATCTATCTGCAGGACTGGGGTGATATGCTGGTTCTGGTGACAGTAACCTATCTATCTGCAGGGCTGGGGTGATATGCTGGGTCTGGTGACAGTAACCTATCTATCTGCAGGGCTGGGGTGATATGCTGGTACTGGTGACAGTAACCTATCTATCTGCAGGACTGGGGTGATATGCTGGGTCTGGTGACAGTAACCTATCTATCTGCAGGGCTGGGGTGATATGCTGGGTCTGGTGACAGTAACCTATCTATCTGCAGGGCTGGGGTGATATGCTGGTTCTGGTGACAGTAACCTATCTATCTGCAGGGCTGGGGTGATATGCTGGTTCTGGTGACAGTAACCTATCTATCTGCAGAGCTGGGGTGATATGCTGGTTCTGGTTACACTATAACCTATCTATCTGCAGGGCTGGGGTGATATGCTGGTTCTGGTGACAGTAACCTATCTATCTGCAGGGCTGGGGTGATATGCTGGTTCTGGTGACAGTAACCTATCTATCTGCAGGGCTGGGGTGATATGCTGGTTCTGGTGACAGTAACCTATCTATCTGCAGGGCTGGGGTGATATGCTGGGTCTGGTGACACTAACCTATCTATCTGCAGGGCTGGGGTGATATGCTGGTTCTGGTGACAGTAACCTATCTATCTGCAGGGCTGGGGTGATATGCTGGTTCTGGTGACAGTAACCTATCTATCTGCAGAGCTGGGGTGATATGCTGGTTCTGGTTACACTATAACCTATCTATCTGCAGGGCTGGGGTGATATGCTGGTTCTGGTGACAGTAACCTATCTATCTGCAGGGCTGGGGTGATATGCTGGTTCTGGTGACAGTAACCTATCTATCTGCAGGGCTGGGGTGATATGCTGGTTCTGGTGACAGTAACCTATCTATCTGCAGGGCTGGGGTGATATGCTGGTTCTGGTGACAGTAACCTATCTATCTGCAGGGCTGGGGTGATATGCTGGTTCTGGTGACAGTAACCTATCTATCTGCAGGGCTGGGGTGATATGCTGGTCTGGTGACAGTAACCTATCTATCTGCAGGGCTGGGGGGATATGCTGGGTCTGGTGACAGTAACCTATCTATCTGCAGGGCTGGGGTGATATGCTGGGTCTGGTGACAGTAACCTATCTATCTGCAGGGCTGGGGTGATATGCTGGTTCTGGTGACAGTAACCTATCTATCTGCAGGGCTGGGGTGATATGCTGGTTCTGGTGACAGTAACCTATCTATCTGCAGGGCTGGGGTGATATGCTGGGTCTGGTGACAGTAACCTATCTATCTGCAGGACTGGGGTGATATGCTGGGTCTGGTGACAGTAACCTATCTATCTGCAGGACTGGGGTGATATGCTGGTCTGGTGACAGTAGCCTATCTATCTGCAGGGCTGATGTGATATGCTGGGTCTGCTGACAGTAACCTATCTATCTGCAGGACTGGGGTGATATGCTGGTCTGCTGACAGTAACCTATCTATCTGCAGGGCTGGGGTGATATGCTGGGTACCGGTGACAGTAACCTATCTATCTGCAGGGCTGGGGTGATATGCTGGTTCTGGTGACAGTAACCTATCTATCTGCAGGGCTGGGTTATATTATGGTTCTGGTGACAGTAACCTATCTATCTGCAGGGCTGGGGTGATATGCTGGTTCTGGTGACAGTAACCTATCTATCTGCAGGGCTGGGGTGATATGCTGGTTCTGGTGACAGTAACCTATCTATCTGCAGGGCTGGGGTGATATGCTGGGTCTGGTGACTTCATATAACACATTCTTTGTATCTTTTCTGTGTTTTCCAGGACACTGATAAGTTGATCAGACTTTGGATACATGAGGTTTACCGAGTATTTTACGACCGCCTCATTGATCCTGAGGACAGACAGACTTTCTTCAACATGGTGAAAGAGACGACATCCAACTGCTTCAAACAGAGTGTTGATAAGGTGAGATGGAAAGCTCACAAGTAATGGGCATTGGTCACTAATATAAGGGTCCATTCACACGGAGTAACGTGCCGCGTTGCGGCTGCAAAATCACGGCCACAAAATAACACGGCGTATACGATCCAGGCTCCTATTGAAAGCAGTTTTGAGAGAAAATGAAATTGTTTAATTACTGACTGAATTGAATTGAGGGGTTTTACATAAAAACAAGGTAATCACAAGACGATCTGAAGCTCAGACCCCAGCGATCAGCAGTAATAAGGTCTCCATTGCCCTGCAGCGCTCCCGCAGGTGATCTGAGTCATTACAGGCTGCCCATAGCAGTGAGTGCGGTGTCTGTTCCATGCCGGACACTTGGGCTCCTCCGCAGCGCTCGGCGGTAGGTTTTCTAGTTCTCTGTTGTATCATTTATTTTGTTGGGATTTTCACATCCTCGGAACATCAGAATGATTCAGCGCTCATTTCTGAGGGATCTTGTGTGCGAGCGCAGTAATCGCACCGGCGGCTAATGGGAGGTTTGTTCCTTCTCTTTGTCGCTCCCGTTACCGCCGCTGCTTTATTTTCCAGCTTTTTAGTGAACAAAGACTTTAATCGTTACTTGTGTCGTTCAAAAGACTTTAGAAAAATGAAATGGGATTTGGGCAATTTCCATAGTAATGAGGTGACGGTTCCATCTGGATTAGACTATAAGGTCCATTATACGGGGACTCGTACAATCCGCTCTACGCTACGCCAATTATTGCCCTCGTACACTGATGACATCGTTATTTTGTGTCATCATTATTTCCCTGAATTCTCCATTTCGTTCACTTGTGTCCTGTAGCCTCGTAGTGATTCTCCATCTCCTCGTGTAATCTATAGAACGATCTCCTCATTAGATACACTTCAGCGTCTGCTCGTTACCACTGTCACCGCTGTCTATTTCATCAATGCCTTATTAAATGTTTAGGGATTATCAGGCGCCCGTCCGTCCAACATGGCCGGCAATAGAGAGGACAATCCACCACCTTCACCTGCTCCAAATCTCTGCATTCCCTAGTCACGACTCCAACTAGTGAGGCCGATATAGGCGGAATTATATCTCTAGCCCCCGCCAGACATCAGTGCTATTAGTTTCATGGATTGTTCTGGAGCAGATGGGCAGAGACCACCCACAAGAAAAACTACTGATAGCTACAGAATGGTGGGGGCTAGAGACCAAAATCTACTGGAATCACCCATTGAAGGATGCAAAGTGTTAAGAGTTGATGGTGTCCCTTGGACTATCTCCCATTGACTCACCAGACCCCAGCATATCACCCCAGCCCTGCAGATAGATAGGTTACTGTCACCAGAACCAGCATATCACCCCAGCCCTGCAGATAGATAGGTTACTGTCATCAGACCCAGTATATCACCCCAGCCCTGCAGATAGATAGGTTACTGTCACCAGAACCAGCATATCACCCCAGCCCTGCAGATAGATAGGTTACTGTCACCAGAACCAGTATATCACCCCAGCCCTGCAGATAGATAGGTTACTGTCACCAGAACCAGTATATCACCCCAGTCCTGCAGATAGATAGGTTACTGTCACCAGAACCAGCATATCACCCCAGCCCTGCAGATAGATAGGTTACTGTCACCAGCATATCACCCCAGCCCTGCAGATAGATAGGTTACTGTCACCAGAACCAGCATATCACCCCAGCCCTGCAGATAGATAGGTTACTGTCACCAGAACCAGCATATCACCCCAGCCCTGCAGATAGATAGGTTACTGTCACCAGAACCAGCATATCACCCCAGCCCTGCAGATAGATAGGTTACTGTCACCAGAACCAGTATATCACCCCAGCCCTGCAGATAGATAGGTTACTGTCACCAGAACCAGCATATCACCCCAGCCCTGCAGATAGATAGGTTACTGTCACCAGAACCAGCATATCACCCCAGTCCTGCAGATAGATAGGTTACTGTCACCAGAGCTAGTATATCACCCCAGCCCTGCAGATAGATAGGTTACTGTCACCAGACCCAGCATATCACCCCAGCCCTGCAAATAGATAGGTTACTGTCACCAGAACCAGCATATCACCCCAGCCCTGCAGATAGATAGGTTACTGTCACCAGAACCAGCATATCACCCCCAGCCCTGCAGATAGATAGGTTACTGTCACCAGAACCAGCATATCACCCCCAGCCCTGCAGATAGATAGGTTAGTGTCACCAGAACCAGCATATCACCCCAGCCCTGCAGATAGATAGGTTACTGTCACCAGAACCAGCATATCACCCCAGCCCTGCAGATAGATAGGTTACTGTCACCAGAACCAGCATATCACCCCCAGCCCTGCAGATAGATAGGTTACTGTCACCAGACCCAGCATATCACCCCAGCCCTGCAGATAGATAGGTTACTGTCACCAGACCCAGTATATCACCCCAGCCCTGCAGATAGATAGGTTAGTGTCACCAGAACCAGCATATCACCCCAGCCCTGCAGATAGGTTACTGTCACCAGAACCAGCATATCACCCCAGCCCTGCAGATAGATAGGTTACTGTCACCAGAACCAGCATATCACCCCAGCCCTGCAGATAGATAGGTTACTGTCACCAGAACCAGCATATCACCCCCAGCCCTGCAGATAGATAGGTTACTGTCACCAGACCCAGCATATCACCCCCAGCCCTGCAGATAGATAGGTTACTGTCACCAGAACCAGCATATCACCCCCCAGCCCTGCAGAAAGATAGGTTACTGTCACCAGAACCAGCATATCACCCCCAGCCCTGCAGATAGATAGGTTACTGTCACCAGAACCAGCATATCACCCCCCAGCCCTGCAGATAGATAGGTTACTGTCACCAGAACCAGCATATCACCCCCCAGCCCTGCAGATAGATAGGTTACTGTCACCTGAACCAGCATATTACCCCAGCCCTGCAGATAGATAGGTTACTGTCACCAGACCCAGCATATCACCCCAGCCCTGCAGATAGATAGGTTACTGTCACCAGAACCAGCATATCACCCCAGCCCTGCAGATAGATAGGTTACTGTCACCAGAACCAGCATATCACCCCCAGCCCTGCAGATAGATAGGTTACTGTCACCAGAACCAGCATATCACCCCCAGCCCTGCAGATAGATAGGTTAGTGTCACCAGAACCAGCATATCACCCCAGCCCTGCAGATAGATAGGTTACTGTCACCAGAACCAGCATATCACCCCAGCCCTGCAGATAGATAGGTTACTGTCACCAGAACCAGCATATCACCCCCAGCCCTGCAGATAGATAGGTTACTGTCACCAGAACCAGCATATAACCCCCAGCCCTGCAGATAGATAGGTTACTGTCACCAGACCCAGCATATCACCCCAGCCCTGCAGATAGATAGGTTACTGTCACCAGACCCAGTATATCACCCCAGCCCTGCAGATAGATAGGTTAGTGTCACCAGAACCAGCATATCACCCCAGCCCTGCAGATAGGTTACTGTCACCAGAACCAGCATATCACCCCAGCCCTGCAGATAGATAGGTTACTGTCACCAGAACCAGCATATCACCCCAGCCCTGCAGATAGATAGGTTACTGTCACCAGAACCAGCATATCACCCCCAGCCCTGCAGATAGATAGGTTACTGTCACCAGACCCAGCATATCACCCCCAGCCCTGCAGATAGATAGGTTACTGTCACCAGAACCAGCATATCACCCCCCAGCCCTGCAGATAGATAGGTTACTGTCACCAGAACCAGCATATCACCCCCAGCCCTGCAGATAGATAGGTTACTGTCACCAGAACCAGCATATCACCCCCCAGCCCTGCAGATAGATAGGTTACTGTCACCAGAACCAGCATATCACCCCCCAGCCCTGCAGATAGATAGGTTACTGTCACCTGAACCAGCATATTACCCCAGCCCTGCAGATAGATAGGTTACTGTCACCAGAACCAGCATATCACCCCAGCCCTGCAGATAGATAGGTTACTGTCACCAGAACCAGCATATCACCCCCAGCCCTGCAGATAGATAGGTTACTGTCACCAGACCCAGCATATCACCCCCAACCCTGCAGATAGATAGGTTACTGTCACCTGAACCAGCATATCATCCCAGCCCTGCAGATAGATAGGTTACTGTCACCAGAACCAGCATATCACCCCAGCCCTGCAGATAGATAGGTTACTGTCACCAGAACCAGCATATCACCCCAGCCCTGCAGATAGATAGGTTACTGTCACCAGAACCAGCATATCACCCCAGCCCTGCAGATAGATAGGTTACTGTCACCAGAACCAGCATATCACCCCAGCCCTGCAGATAGATAGGTTACTGTCACCAGAACCAGCATATCACCCCAGCCCTGCAGATAGATAGGTTACTGTCACCAGAACCAGCATATCACCCCAGCCCTGCAGATAGATAGGTTACTGTCACCAGAATCAGCATATCACCCCAGCCCTGCAGATAGATAGGTTACTGTCACCAGAACCAGCATATCACCCCAGCCCTGCAGATAGATAGGTTACTGTCACCAGAACCAGCATATCACCCCAGCCCTGCAGATAGATAGGTTACTGTCACCAGACCCAGCATATCACCCCCAGCTCTGCAGATAGATAGGTTACTGTCACCTGAACCAGCATATCACCCCAGCCCTGCAGATAGATAGGTTACTGTCACCAGAACCAGCATATCACCCCCAGCCCTGCAGATAGATAGGTTACTGTCACCAGACCCAGCATATCACCCCAGCCCTGCAGATAGATAGGTTACTGTCACCTGAACCAGCATATCACCCCAGCCCTGCAGATAGATAGGTTAGTGTCACCAGACCCAGCATATCACCCCAGCCCTGCAGATAGATAGGTTACTGTCACCAGACCCAGCATATCACCCCCAGCCCTGCAGATAGATAGGTTACTGTCACCAGAACCAGCATATCACCCCCCAGCCCTGCAGATAGATAGGTTACTGTCACCAGAACCAGCATATCACCCCCAGCCCTGCAGATAGATAGGTTACTGTCACCTGAACCAGCATATCACCCCAGCCCTGCAGATAGATAGGTTACTGACACCAGACCCAGCATATCACCCCAGCCCTGCAGATAGATAGGTTAGTGTCACCAGAACCAGCATATCACCCCAGCCCTGCAGATAGATAGGTTACTGTCACCAGACCCTGTATATCACCCCAGCCCTGCAGATAGATAGGTTACTGTCACCAGACCCAGCATATCACCCCAGCCCTGCAGATAGATAGGTTACTGTCACCTGAACCAGCATATCACCCCAGCCCTGCAGATAGATAGGTTACTGTCACCAGAACCAGCATATCACCCCAGCCCTGCAGATAGATAGGTTACTGTCACCAGAACCAGCATATCACCCCAGCCCTGCAGATAGATAGGTTACTGTCACCAGAACCAGCATATCACCCCAGCCCTGCAGATAGATAGGTTACTGTCACCAGAACCAGCATATCCCCCAGCCCTGCAGATAGATAGGTTACTGTCACCAGAACCAGCATATCACCCCAGCCCTGCAGATAGATAGGTTACTGTCACCAGAACCAGCATATCACCCCAGCCCTGCAGATAGATAGGTTACTGTCACCAGACCCAGCATATTACCCCAGCCCTGCAGATAGATAGGTTACTGTCACCAGAACCAGCATATCACCCCAGCCCTGCAGATAGATAGGTTACTGTCACCAGAACCAGCATATCACCCCAGCCCTGCAGATAGATAGGTTACTGTCACCAGACCCAGCATATCACCCCAGCCCTGCAGATAGATAGGTTACTGTCACCAGACCCAGTATATCACCCCAGCCCTGCAGATAGATAGGTTATACTGTCACCAGACCCAGCATATCACCCCAGCCCTGCAGATAGATAGGTTACTGTCACCAGACCCAGTATATCACCCCAGCCCTGCAGATAGATAGGTTACTGTCACCAGACTCCAGCATATCACCACCAAAAATTTCAACTCTCGGCGGGTATCACAGGTGTTAGAAACCCCCAAACTGATATTAATGACCTATACTAATTAGAAATCTTCATTATCATTTGCCCTGTTACATTTGAAGAACTCTCATAGGTAATCGCTTCTGTTTGATCCTTATGTGTTTTGTCACAGGTTCTAAGCCACTTGGCACCTACTGGTAAAGTAGTCGATGACAACATCCGAAGTCTCTTCTTTGGAGACTTTTTCAAGCCTGACAGTGACACTAAAGTATACGATGAGATCACAGACCTGAAGCAGCTCACATCAGTCATGGAATATTACCTGGACGAGTTTAATAACGTCAGCAAAGCTCCAATGTCTTTGGTCATGTTTAAGTTCGCCATAGAGCATATCTCAAGAATATGTCGGGTGTTGAAACAGGACAACGGCCATCTATTGTTGGTTGGGATCGGGGGTAGCGGTCGGCAGAGTGCCACCAAGCTGGCCACCTTCATGAACGCATTTGAGCTTTTTCAAATTGAGATAACCAAGAGCTACACCATAAATGAATGGCGCGATGACGTCAAGAAAGTAATGCTGCAGGCCGGGGTGGCGGGGAAGAACACCGTCTT
This sequence comes from Leptodactylus fuscus, assembly GCF_031893055.1. Classification (NCBI taxonomy): domain Eukaryota; kingdom Metazoa; phylum Chordata; class Amphibia; order Anura; family Leptodactylidae; genus Leptodactylus; species Leptodactylus fuscus. Next base: position 2,647,425 of record NC_134272.1, read on the forward strand.
TTTGTTCTGTGATAATCAGATTAAAGATGAGGTGTTTGTGGAAGATATCAACATGCTACTGAACACAGGAGACGTCCCGAATATATTCCCTGCAGATGAGAAAGCAGATATCGTAGAGAAAATGCAATCCATTGCCAGAACAGAAGGGAGGAAGATCGAGGCCGCCCCTATGGCAATATACAACTTCTTCATCGAGAGAGTCAAAGCCAACTTACACATTGTTCTGGGTAAGGAGACGCCAGTCTTAGGCCACGTCTACGACACGTACTCTCTGTAACATTGGCTTATGTTATTCTTCCATCAGCAATGAGCCCCATTGGCGACGCCTTCCGAAATCGTCTGCGGATGTTTCCCTCCTTAATTAACTGCTGCACCATTGATTGGTTCCAGACCTGGCCGACCGATGCCTTAGAGATGGTGGCAAACAAATTCTTAGAAGATGTGGACCTTGATGATGACATTAGGAAGGAGTATGTGGAGCACATGGTTAAAGGGGTGGTTAATTTTGGTTGCCAGTTATTAAGTTGTTAAAAAGATTTTCTCTAAGATGATGACAATTGGGTTTTGTATTGCAGTGTAATAATCTGTTGTCTATGTTTGGAACGTTTCTGCTTCTTTCCTGCCTTAGGGTTGTTTCCATGTGCAAGTTCTTCCAAGAAAGTGTCAAAGAGTTGTCGGATAGCTACTACAGCACGCTGCGCAGACACAACTACGTGACGCCAACCTCATACCTGGAGCTCATCCTGACATTCAAGACCCTGCTCAATAGCAAAAGACTTGAGGTCGATACTATGAGAAGCCGCTACCTCGTTGGTCTGGAGAAACTGGAGTTTGCGTCATCACAAGTAAGTGAAGAATCCGGAGAAGGTGATTTATGGCTAATTCCAATCTCGGGTGAGTGAGGGTCTGAGTCCGGGCCCCCACAGGATCAGTTTTTTTAAGCACAGTGCAGCATATGTCATGTGATTTCTGTTCTATCCCTGATCAGGTCACCGCCCACTTGGAGAGCTAGTTTGCATATAACCTTCCAGGGGCCTTAGCTTTAATGGGTAGATGGACTTAAAATAAAAAAAAAAGCAACAACAATCCGTGGTGAGAATCCAGTGATGTCTGACATTTAGCATCTTGTACTTGGTGACAAATCCCCTCAAGGTTACCTAGTTGTCAGTTTGTCCAAATTACTGTATATCTTTCCCATCCTCCATCTGATTATGCACATAACTGGGATGATGGAGAGAAGCCAATGCCAGACACCTCAGCGGCGGAGACACCAGCATCAGATATATTATAAACCAACATACCGAATACTCGCTGCTACGTCTGCCATCCGGGGACTGTTGGAAAGGTTTATTTTATTGGATCCTTTAATCTAATGTGTATGGCTATCTATACTTACCTGGACTATAGTATCTCTCTATGGAAACACTAAGATCACATTGAGATTACTGCAGACCCATTGTCTGTGAAAGTGACTTCTACAAACCTGTGTAATGTAATAGACGTTTACTGCGCATATTATGTGATCTGCTTGTATATTAGATGTCTAATAATGATAATAAATAATCTCTCCTGGTGAAGGCAATGGCTAGATCTAGTGAGGGTCTTCATAGAGTCCTGTCCATCAAAGGTGCCCCTCAGCTTGCTGAAGATTACAGGAAGTGAGAAGAGACAGCAGGCAAACTGCTTAGAGAGGGAGATGATGGAGATCCCCTTTAAGCAGCCAGTAGATTCTGCATAGTACAGTGGAGCCCGGACACACGTCTGTAGCATGCAGCGGCTGCAGTGTAGTTTATCTGGGTTTGCACTCTCACTTTTATATAAACAACAGTCGACATGAATTCTGCTTTGCTTATCCGGATTCCTTGCCCTTTTAGTCTCTCCTTTGGCCTAGATTTCTTGCCGTGCTCATTATTTGTTAAGCTCTTAATCTTTTACAATGAATGTATAAAGAGCTTTTATTTTGTAAATGGAGGTGTGAAGTTTGGTGAGTGCGGCTTGTTCGGCGCCTCTTTGTTGTGTTGTTTTCTTCTTCTAAGTTTAATAAGATTTAATGATTCCCATTGTGACTGGGTCCGCTGACTCGTACAATTGCTAATTATTGCTCCTCTCCATGTAATTTGCATTAGGTCTCAGTTATGCAGAAAGAGCTCACTGCGCTCCAACCAGAATTGATTAAAACTTCAGCCGAAACGGAGAAGATGATGATTAAAATAGAAGAGGAGACGGTGGAAGTCGATGCCAAAAGAGAACTCGTATCGGCAGATGAAAGGGTGGCCAATGAAGCGGCCGCAGCTTCTAAGGCAATTAAGGTAACCCCCATGTTCGTGGCTGGACAGAGACTTGATCTAATTCTATAGGAACAGTTATAAAGTGCAGAGCACTTATGAGGTCAGACACTGATGCTGGGTGAGACGGCCTGGCTCATAATCTCCATTCTACTTCATCCCAATGATGTTACAAGAGTTTGAGGTCGGGGCAAGTTCTTCCACATCAAACTCCCCAAACCATGACTTTATGGACCTTGCTTTATACATTGGGGCACAGTCATGCTGAAACAAAAATGGGCCTTACCCAAACTGTGTCCCACAACCGTGGAAGCATACGATTGGGACAACTAAGGGACCTAGACCAATCTCTGAAAATCCAGCCCATAGTATTAACCCCCCCCCCCCCCCCAGTCAGGCAGGTACCATTCTCCGGGCAGTCACCAAACAGAGACTCATCCATCAGACTGTCAGGTAGAGAAGTGTCATCCATCAGTCCTCAAAACGTTCCCATTACTCCAGTAACGACAATGTTTTTCTTTACACCCCCCTCCATCCAACACTTGGCATTGTGCTTGGTGATGTAAGGCCCAGAATTCACTGATTTATACGTGAGCGATGGTACGGTAGGGGAAGCCTCTCAGTAGTACATACGTGGGGTTACAGATGGAAACCTTTTCTATAAGGGAAGCACAGACAGACCCCCGACCATCTTATTTTACCATATACAAGTTACTTCATGAGCCGTGACCAGCTGGTTTACTAGAGCACCAGAGGATCTGCCAGGGGGCCCGGCTTTGACTCCATATGGGTCCAGCAGAAGGTCACCGAATGTGGAGCTGACCTTGGATCCCGTTATTACAGTCTATTTCCTATTAGATGATAGTAAGATTCTGTATCTGTTCTGTAGAGACGGAGGGTTGACCCACGGACCCCCATCCTGATATCGGACCCACCCTACCATCTCCCGATATACTATAGACTTATATAATAGTCGCTGGATTTGGGCACTTTCCATTCATCCTCATTGTGTCTAAATGTCTCCTCTCAGCTAAAAAAACCCAAGTTACTTCAAGTCTTTCTCGCCCGTGTCTTAGGGAACATTTCCCGCCAGTTATTTGCTCCGCTTGTCTTCGCTGTGGATTTCTATTTATAATACACTGGAAGATTCTCAGCCTTCTTGAACACGTCTTAGAGACTTCACACCGTCTTAGAGTTGTGAAGCCGAGACACTCACTGGTCACACACATGAAAGCTTACTGACATGTTTGCTGCTCGGGCCTGACATCTTTGCATCCATTTAGTTTGTGAATGTCCTCAGTTCTTTCTCTTCACAAGTATAAGGGAGCGTTACATGTCGGGGTTTTCTGTCCGCTTGAAAAGTCGGACATCTTTGGGAACGGACAGTTAAGGACAGGCACGGAGTGTAAAAGACGCACCCCATGTCCATTTATATCCATACAAAATGTCACGGACACAGCGAGTGTCTGATAGTAAGATTCTGAACGAACATTAGCAGCAGACAACGACAGTAGTGTGAACGCTCTCTTACAGCGCAGCGATCAGTCTGTTCACAAATACACGTCTGTGCGGCGGCAGGGTAACATGCGTCCACCAGCACAAGCGCTTTACATTGCACCTGATTTATTAAGAAGTTGGAGCCAGTCTGGGGCTTTATTAAGGAGGATCCTCTAATACTGTAATTGTTACACCATTGCAAAGCTGACAGCGTGCCGAATTCACTGGTATGTGCCCTGATCCAGAGACATTGGAAGAGAACACGACCCTAGATGGTAGTATTAGAGGACACGACTGTAGACGGTAGTATTAGAGGACATGACTCTAGATGGTATTATTAGAGGACACGAACCTTGACGGTATTATTAGAGGACATGACTCTAGACGGTAGTATTAGAGGACACGACTCTAGATGGTAGTATTAGAGGACACGACTCTAGATGGTAGTATTAGAGGACACGACTCCAGACGGTAGTATTAGAGGACACGACTCTAGATGGTAGTATTAGAGGACACGACTCCAGGCGGTAGTATTAGAGGACACGACCCTAGACGGTAGTATTAGAGGACACGACTCTAGACGGTATTATTAGAGGACACGACTCTAGATGGTAGTATTAGAGGACACGACTCTAGATGGTAGTATTAGAGGACACGACTCTAGACGGTAGTATTAGAGGACACGACTCCAGACGGTAGTATTAGAGGACACGACTCTAGATGGTAGTATTAGAGGACACGACTCCAGGCGGTAGTATTAGAGGACACGACCCTAGACGGTAGTATTAGAGGACACGACTCTAGACGGTATTATTAGAGGACACGACTCCAGACGGTAGTATTAGAGGACACGACTCTAGACGGTAGTATTAGAGGACACGACTCTAGATGGTAGTATTAGAGGACACGACTCTAGACGGTAGTATTAGAGGACACGACCCTAGACGGTAGTATTAGAGGACACGACTCTAGATGGTAGTATTAGAGGACACGACTCTAGACGGTAGTATTAGAGGACACGACCCTAGACGGTAGTATTAGAGGACACGACTCTAGATGGTAGTATTAGAGGACACGACTCTAGACGGTAGTATTAGAGGACACGACCCTAGACGGTAGTATTAGAGGACACGACTCTAGACGGTATTATTAGAGGACACGACTCCAGACGGTAGTATTAGAGGACACGACTCTAGACGGTAGTATTAGAGGACACGACTCTAGATGGTAGTATTAGAGGACACGACTCCAGACGGTAGTATTAGAGGACACGACTCCAGACGGTAGTATTAGAGGACACGAATGTAGACGGTAGTATTAGAGGACACGACCCTAGACGGTAGTATTAGAGGACACGACTCCAGGCGGTAGTATTAGAGGACACGACTCCAGAAGGTAGTATTAGAGGACACGAATGTAGACGGTAGTATTAGAGGACACGACTGTAGACGGTAGTATTAGAGGACACGACCCTAGACGGTATTATTAGAGGACACGACCCTAGACGGTATTATTAGAGGACATGACTCTAGATGGTATTATTAGAGGACACGACCCTAGACGGTAGTATTAGAGGACACGACTGTAGACGGTAGTATTAGAGGACACGACTGTAGACGGTAGTATTAGAAGACACGACTCTAGACGGTAGTATTAGAGAACACGACTGTAGACGGTAGTATTAGAAGACACGACTCTAGACGGTAGTATTAGAGGACACGACTCTAGACGGTAGTATTAGAGGACACGACTGTAGATGGTAGTATTAGAGGACACGACTGTAGACGGTAGTATTATTACAGATCAGGTCTTTTTAGATTGTATTAGAGAACTAATAGAAGGGATTTCGATTCCTTTTGATGAGACATTTTAGAGATAAATAATACCTGATGAGGCGAGAGGCCGGGCACATTGTGGAGGACACATCTCTATTCTTAGGCCCAGAGTTATGTCGGAGTCAGGTAGGTCCTGTCTGCTCGGAGTTACAAGGCCGGCAGAGATATTGGGCAGTTTTTGAATTTCATTACACAGCAATCTAATTTTTTATAATGATCAGTGTCAGACCGTATAGCGCGGCGCGAACTGAGTGACAGTGTAAGAAGCGAAAACTACACCGAAAAGATCAAGTTATGACAGATACTGTAAACGGACTGTGACAGCGCCGCAACGGCTGCACCAAACCTCATGAATATTTCAGGACTGTACTCGTCTGCTAACGTTTATGTGTAGTGGTCATGAAAAGATCTTCATGTTCTGTTTTGTGACATTTGCAGCTCCATTATGTGTTTTCTGTGACTGTGCAAGTCTGTGGACAGACCCCAGTATACCACCCCAACCCTGCAGATAGATAGGTTACTGTCACCAGAACCAGCATATCACCCCAACCCTGCAGATAGATAGGTTACTGTCACCAGAACCAGCATATCACCCCAGCCCTGCAGATAGATAGGTTACTGTCACCTGAACCAGCATATCACCCCAACCCTGCAGATAGATAGGTTACTGTCACCAGAACCAGCATATCACCCCAACCCTGCAGATAGATAGGTTACTGTCACCAGAACCAGCATATCACCCCAACCCTGCAGATAGATAGGTTACTGTCACCAGACCCAGCATATCACCCCAGCCCTGCAGATAGATAGGTTACTGTCACCAGAACCAGCATATCACCCCAGCCCTGCAGATAGATAGGTTACTGTCACCAGAACCAGCATATCTCCCCAGCCCTGCAGATAGATAGGTTACTGTCACCAGACCCAGCATATCACCCCAGCCCTGCAGATAGATAGGTTACTGTCACCAGAACCAGCATATCACCCCAGCCCTGCAGATAGATAGGTTACTGTCACCAGAACCAGCATATCGCCCCAACCCTGCAGATAGATAGGTTACTGTCACCAGACCCAGCATATCACCCCAGCCCTGCAGATAGATAGGTTACTGTCACCAGATCCATCATATCACCCCAGCCCTGCAGATAGATAGGTTACTGTCACCAGAACCAGCATATCACCCCAGCCCTGCAGATAGATAGGTTACTGTCACCAGACCCAGCATATACCCCCAGCCCTGCAGATAGATAGGTTACTGTCACCAGACCCAGCATATCCCCCCAGCCCTGCAGATAGATAGGTTACTGTCCCCAGAACCAGCATATCACCCCAGTCCTGCAGATAGATAGGTTACTGTCACCAGAACCAGCATATCACCCCAGCCCTGCAGATAGATAGGTTACTGTCACCAGAACCAGCATATCACCCCAGCCCTGCAGATAGATAGGTTACTGTCACCAGAACCAGCATATCACCCCAGCCCTGCAGATAGATAGGTTACTGTCACCAGAACCAGCATATCACCCCAACCCTGCAGATAGATAGGTTACTGTCACCAGACCCAGCATATCACCCCAGCCCTGCAGATAGATAGGTTACTGTCACCAGACCCAGCATATCACCCCGCCCTGCAGATAGATAGGTTACTGTCACCAGACCCAGCATATCACCCCAGCCCTGCAGATAGATAGGTTACTGTCACCAGACCCAGCATATCACCCCGCCCTGCAGATAGATAGGTTATACTGTCACCAGAACCAGCATATCACCCCAGCCCTGCAGATAGATAGGTTACTGTCACCAGAACCAGCATATCACCCCAGCCCTGCAGATAGATAGGTTACTGTCACCAGACCCAGCATATCACCCCAGCCCTGCAGATAGATAGGTTACTGTCACCAGACCCAGCATATCACCCCAGCCCTGCAGATAGATAGGTTACTGTCACCAGAACCAGCATATCACACCAACCCTGCAGATAGATAGGTTACTGTCACCAGAACCAGCATATCACTCCAGCCCTGCAGATAGATAGGTTACTGTCACCAGAACCAGCATATCACCCCAGCCCTGCAGATAGATAGGTTACTGTCACCAGACCCAGCATATCACCCCAGTCCTGCAGATAGATAGGTTAGTGTCACCAGAACCAGCATATCACCCCAGCCCTGCAGATAGATAGGTTACTGTCACCAGAACCAGCATATCACCCCAGCCCCGCAGATAGATAGGTTACTGTCACCAGAACCAGCATATCACCCCAGCCCTGCAGATAGATAGGTTACTGTCACCAGAACCAGCATATCACCCCAGTCCTGCAGATAGATAGGTTACTGTCACCAGACCCAGCATATCACCCCAGCCCTGCAGATAGTTAGGTTAGTGTCACCAGAACCAGCATATCACCCCAGCCCTGCAGATAGATAGGTTACTGTCACCAGAAACAGCATATCACCCCAGCCCTGCAGATAGATAGGTTACTGTCACCAGAACCAGCATATCACCCCAGCCCTGCAGATAGATAGGTTATAGTATCACCAGACCCAGCATATCACCCCAGCCCTGAAGATAGATAGGTTACTGTCACCAGAACCAGCATATCACCCCAGCCCTGCAGATAGATAGGTTACTGTCACCAGAACCAGCATATCACCCCAGCCCTGCAGATAGATAGGTTACTGTCACCAGAACCGGCATATCACCTCAGCCCTGCAGATAGATAGGTTACTGTCACCAGACCCAGCATATCACCCCAGCCCTGCAGATAGATAGGTTACTGTCACCTGAACCAGCATATCACCCCAGCCCTGCAGATAGATAGGTTACTGTCACCAGACCCAGCATATCACCCCAGCCCTGCAGATAGATAGGTTACTGTCACCAGAACCAGCATATCACCCCCAGCCCTGCAGATAGATAGGTTACTGTCACCAGACCCAGCATATCACCCCAGCCCTGCAGATAGATAGGTTAGTGTCACCAGTACCAGTATATCACCCCAGCCCTGCAGATAGATAGGTTAGTGTCACCAGTACCAGTATATCACCCCAGCCCTGCAGATAGATAGGTTACTGTCACCAGAACCAGCATATCACCCCAGCCCTGCAGATAGATAGGTTACTGTCACCAGTACCAGCATATCACCCCAGCCCTGCAGATAGATAGGTTACTGTCACCAGAACCAGCATATCACCCCAGCCCTGCAGATAGATAGGTTACTGTCACCAGAACCAGCATATCACCCCAGCCCTGCAGATAGATAGGTTACTGTCACCAGACCCAGCATATCACCCCAGCCCTGCAGATAGATAGGTTACTGTCACCAGAACCAGCATATCACCCCAGCCCTGCAGATAGATAGGTTACTGTCACCAGAACCAGCATATCACCCCATCCCTGCAGATAGATAGGTTACTGTCACCAGAACCAGCATATCACCCCATCCCTGCAGATAGATAGGTTACTGTCACCAGAACCAGCATATCACCCCAGCCCTGCAGATAGATAGGTTAGTGTCACCAGTACCAGTATATCACCCCAGCCCTGCAGATAGATAGGTTACTGTCACCAGAACCAGCATATCACCCCAGCCCTGCAGATAGATAGGTTACTGTCACCAGAACCGGCATATCACCTCAGCCCTGCAGATAGATAGGTTACTGTCACCAGAACCAGCATATCACCCCAGCCCTGCAGATAGATAGGTTACTGCCACCAGAACCAGCATATCACCCCAGTCCTGCAGATAGATAGGTTACTGTCACCAGACCCAGCATATCACCCCAGTCCTGCAGATAGATAGGTTACTGTCACCAGAACCAGCATATCACCCCAGCCCTGCAGATAGATAGGTTAGTGTCACCAGACCCAGCATATCACCCCAGTCCTGCAGATAGATAGGTTACTGTCACCAGAACCAGCATATCACCCCAGCCCTGAAGATAGATAGGTTACTGTCACCAGAACCAGCATATCACCCCAGCCCTGCAGATAGATAGGTTACTGTCACCAGAACCAGCATATCACCCCAGCCCTGCAGATAGATAGGTTACTGTCACCAGAACCAGCATATCACCCCAGCCCTGAAGATAGATAGGTTACTGTCACCAGAACCAGCATATCACCCCAGTCCTGCAGATAGGTTACTGTCACCAGCATATCACCCCAGTCCTGCAGATAGATAGGTTACTGTCACCAGAACCAGCATATCACCACAGTCCTGCAGATAGATAGGTTACTGTCACCAGAACCAGCATATCACCCCAGCCCTGCAGATAGATAGGTTACTGTCACCAGAACCAGCGTATCACCCCAGCCCTGCAGATAGATAGGTTACTGTCACCAGAACCAGCATATCACCCCAGCCCTGCAGATAGATAGGTTACTGTCACCAGACCCAGCATATCACCCAACCCTGCAGATAGATAGGTTAGTGTCACCAGAACTATCATATCACATAGATAGATAGATAGGAGATAGATAGATAGATAGATAGATAGATAGATAGATAGATAGGAGATAGATAGATAGATAGATAGATAGATAGATAGATAGATAGATATTGTCAGGATCTGGGGGTGCTGGGCTGTTGGCATAGACAACTCTAAGGTAATAGTCCAAATGTAGATCTTTATTCAGTCCAACATACAGTGGAATATGCAGTACCAAAAGAAAATTCAAATCAAACACTTTCCCGTCTGGGCTGTAACTGAACATAAGTTGGTTGCCTCACCTAGTAATAGAGATTGGTTCAGATTGGCAGGTTCATCTCCAGCCGAGCTCTGCCATAGTTTGTTCTCCCAGCAGACTTCTTATACCTCTTGTACAGCCGAGTTACTGCCTGAGTGTCCATAAGATGTGGACTGGAGGAGATGGGAATGATAAGTCCCACTACCAGCCTACCCACCATTCCCTAAAAATCCAGCCCTTAAACAATGCTCAGAATGCAGTCTGGGTGAGATGTTCCGCTCCACCCCCCCACCCCCCAGCACCTTTCCAGCCATCGGCTTACAATAGATAGACAGGGTTTCCGCTCGTGGCTCAGTTGCTGAGATATCACCATTTTTGTGAATATTTTGGAGCAATACGGTGGTCATCACTGTTTCATGGCGGTAAGCAGCAACATCCTCCAAAGAGATCATTTGCATATTCACAAAAACAATGATATCTCTCCGCTTGGTTGACAGTGACCCCTTTATGGCCGATCTTCAAAAAATGCCAAAGAAACCTAATAAACGAACGTCGTCTGTCTCTGGGCTTTCATTTCTGAACATATCACCAGCTGTACATTTCAGGTGGAAGTCCCCTTTAAGCTTCTTGCTGAGGCTCTGATGGGGGGTGGAGGATGATATTTTGGGCAGGTCATGTAGGAACATTCTGGAACATATTCTTTTCATCATTAGGCAGTGGAGACGACTTCCCTGTGTCTTCCGTCTTGCTGAGCTGTCAGATATCTCACGGTTATTTAGGTCAGCTTAGCACATCGTAGATTTCTCCAGAAGCGGAAGGTTCTTCGTTTCCAGCGCAGGACTCCTATGGGTCTTAGATCCAGGTGTATTCCTGCTGCACATTCTCATCAATTAGACACCTTTGTTCTCGCCGAAGAGCGTTCTGCTTACAATTATCGGCACTGGGATGACTTGGATAGAAATGGAGATGATTAGCAGCAGGATTTGGCTCTGACTAGTTCCCTAAGTATATAGGACACTGCCGATTCTCCCTCTCGGGTGCTAAGGGGTGCCATAGCCCAGACTATATAACATGAGGCTCCTTCTTGCTGTATACTCGCACCCCCGCCATCATGGATTTGCTGGATTGTTTGTATTCTCGCTGTTCATAGATATGTCTGAAGCCATAGATTGCTACGGAGCAGGGAGAAGCCCCTTCTGCCCCCTACAAGGTCTCTAATGTCTTCAGTCTTGTGATCCTGCTCATTACAAGATCCTTAAAGCGATAAAACCTCCAATTATAAAATCACAATTCACAAGTGACCAGTCCAGGTCATTATAAGAACCTTTGTGTTATATCTTATTAATGAAATCTGTCTCCTTCTCCACAAGTGCATCCAACAAGAAATCGATTCCAGCCAGGTTGCGTGGAAAGATGCAAATATACTTCTTCTTTATTGTTAAAAAGTTTACGAAATCACAGCAGCATAAGCACAACACAGGAATGTGGGCGTCAGACTGACGCGTTTCGGATATGTTATCCTTTGTCAAAGACTTTGACAAAGGATAACATATCCGAAACGCGTCAGTCTGACGCCCACATTCCTGTGTTGTGCTTATGCTGCTGTGATTTCGTAAACTTTTTAACAATAAAGAAGAAGTATATTTGCATCTTTCCACGCAACCTGGCTGGAATCAATTTCTTGTTGGATGTACTATCGTTTGGCTCCGGACCGAGGGAGCATATTTTTTCCGAGCCGGTCTATAGATCCACGGATCTCAGAGTGGGAAGCTGTATATGGGAGAGTGACTTTCACTACAAGTTGGCTGAGTATATTTTTCCTTTCCCTTCCTCCCCTTTTTTCTATATCCTTCTCCACAAACCCGGCTGAGTTACTTCTTAGATAGAAGTGTATGGAGAGGGGAGGGCGAGGAGGGAGCTGCTGGAGAAGACATAGTCACATAGTAGATGAAGTTGGATAAAGTCACAAGTCCATTAATTCCAACTTAACTACCAAGCTGATGCAGGGGAAGCCGAAATCCTCACAAAACTGACCCCAATTGCCCCATTAGAAGAAAAAATTCCTTCCCAACTCCACATATGACAATTAGACGAAGTCCCTGGATCAACATCCAATCCCGAAATGCCGAGCGTCCATAACCTATGAGATTGTAAAGCGTCTAGACCCCTCCTAAATACATATAAGTGATCAGACGTGACTAGATCTGAGCCATAGGCAGACACACAAATAGCTGCTCGAGTCTAGCGCTCCATCTTACATGTACGAGAGCCCTTATACCACTGCCATGTCTCCAGATGTCCTCCTCCCCCCTCCCCTCTCCATAGAGGTGAGTACAGAGCAATTCTGTAATAAGTAGCCTAAGTGAGGAGGAGAAGCCTAATAACTGGAAGGAGGCTGATTTCTTTAATAAGATATATTACAAGGATTCTTCTATTCACCTGGACAGTTCACTTGGAGGTTCCCTTTAAATCGGAGGTCTCCTAGTTTTCTATCAGTGAGTCCCCGGTGGCTCGGCAGGTCCTATCCACATGTAGCGCAAGGCTCATATATCTGATTTATATAAGGAATGTGGGTGAACTGCTTGGGAGATGTTATTATTGGGGAAGGGGTTGAGGGTTCCTTGTGTTTCATCTCAATGCTGTGACTTTGCAGGATGAATGTGAAGGAGATCTGGCAGAGGCCATGCCGGCTCTCAAGGCAGCGATATCAGCGCTCGATACTCTCAACCAAAATGATATCTCCCTGGTAAAATCTATGCAGAATCCCCCCGGTCCTGTAAAACTGGTGATGGAGAGCATTTGTGTGATGAAAGGAATAAGACCAGACAGAAAGCCCGACCCCGGAGGAACAGGTGAGTGGACGAGACATGCCCTGCATGCTGAACAGGATCTGCACAACGCAGACGACGTCTGCAATTTCAATGTTGGTCCTCCTGCGCTCAGGGAAGGTAAACCATTGTCACAGGGGTCTGACTGCAGCCGACTACTTTATCCTCATGCATGCTTGATCGTGCTGAGCGTGCATGTCCAGGGCGGGCTCTGGAGGAATAGCTGAAGGTGCATGGGCTTCTGTAGACAATTCGCAATCTGTTCAGGATATTATATTAGAAAAAAGAAATTTCTCTGGAAATTGTTTGTTTTTTCTAACGTCTTAAACCGCCCCTTTAAGGCCTCTCTCCAATAAAACCAAATTAATGAAACATGTAAATATATAAAATTATAATAATATATGTTATTAAATCTATTCCGTACTCCACTTATCAGGCTGCTCTCCTCCATCTTGTCTTCATTCAGACCCTTCATCTGTATAGAATCTGACTCCATACACACTTCAGACATAGAAGTCTATGGAGAAGGTAGAGAAGGAAGAGGCTGTTACATGTAGTGTCCTCCTGATAACCAGCCATGATGTCCTTATTGTGGTCAGGTCATCTTCTCATACATGTAGTGTCCTCCTGATAACCAGCCATGATGTCCTTATTGTGGTCGGGTTATCTTCTCATACATGTAGTGTCCTCCTGATAACCAGCCATGATGTCCTTATTGTGGTCAGGTTATCTTCTCATACATGTAGTGTCCTCCTGATAACCAGCCATGATGTCCTTATTGTGGTCGGGTTATCTTCTCATACATGTAGTGTCCTCCTGATAACCAGCCATGATGTCCTTATTGTGGTCGGGTTATCTTCTCATACATTTAGTGTCCTCTCCTGATAACCAGCCATGATGTCCTTATTGTGGTCGGGTTATCTTCTCATACATGTAGTGTCCTCTCCTGATAACCAGCCATGATGTCCTTATTGTGGTCAGGTTATCTTCTCATACATGTAGTGTCCTGATAACCAGCCATGGTGTCCTTATTGTGGTCGGGTTATCTCCTCATACATGTAGTGTCCTCCTGATAACCAGCCATGATGTCCTTATTGTGGTCGGGTTATCTTCTCATACATGTAGTGTCCTCCTGATAACCAGCCATGATGTCCTTATTGTGGTCGGGTTATCTTCTCATACATGTAGTGTCCTCTCCTGATAACCAGCCATGATGTCCTTATTGTGGTCGGGTTATCTTCTCTTACATGTAGTGTCCTCCTGATAACCAGCCATGGTGTCCTTATTGTGGTCGGGTTATCTCCTCATACATGTAGTGTCCTCCTGATAACCAGCCATGATGTCCTTATTGTGGTCGGGTTATCTTCTCATACATGTAGTGTCCTCCTGATAACCAGCCATGGTGTCCTTATTGTGGTCAGGTTATCTTCTCATACATGTAGTGTCCTCCTGATAACCAGCCATGATGTCCTTATTGTGGTCGGGTTATCTTCTCATACATGTAGTGTCCTCCTGATAACCAGCCATGATGTCCTTATTGTGGTCGGGTTATCTCCTCATACATGTAGTGTCCTGATAACCAGCCATGATGTCCTTATTGTGGTCGGGTTATCTTCTCATACATGTAGTGTCCTCTCCTGATAACCAGCCATGATGTCCTTATTGTGGTCGGGTTATCTTCTCTTACATGTAGTGTCCTCCTGATAACCAGCCATGATGTCCTTATTGTGGTCAGGTTATCTTCTCATACATGTAGTGTCCTCCTGATAACCAGCCATGATGTCCTTATTGTGGTCAGGTTATCTTCTCTTACATGTAGTGTCCTCCTGATAACCAGCCATGATGTCCTTATTGTGGTCAGGTTATCTTCTCATACATGTAGTGTCCTCCTGATAACCAGCCATGATGTCCTTATTGTGGTCAGGTTATCTTCTCATACATGTAGTGTCCTCCTGATAACCAGCCATGATGTCCTTATTGTGGTCGGGGCATCTTCTCATACATGTAGTGTCCTGATAACCAGCCATGGTGTCCTTATTGTGGTCGGGTTATCTCCTCATACATGTAGTGTCCTCCTGATAACCAGCCATGGTGTCCTTATTGTGGTCGGGTTATCTTCTCATACATGTAGTGTCCTGATAACCAGCCATGATGTCCTTATTGTGGTCAGGTTATCTTCTCATACATGTAGTGTCCTCCTGATAACCAGCCATGATGTCCTTATTGTGGTCAGGTTATCTTCTCATACATGTAGTGTCCTCCTGATAACCAGCCATGATGTCCTTATTGTGGTCAGGTTATCTTCTCATACATGTAGTGTCCTCCTGATAACCAGCCATGATGTCCTTATTGTGATGTTCAGTTCTTAGATTGGTTCTTACTATTGTTTTTCACACCAGGTAAAATGGTGGAGGACTACTGGGGACCTTCTAGGAAAGTTCTTGGAGACTTGAAGTTTCTAGATAGTCTGAAAGCATTTGACAAGGATAACATTAATCCTGTAGTGATGAAAAGAATCAGAGAACATTTCATCAATCATGAAGACTTCCAACCTTCTGTGATTAAGAACGTGTCTTCAGCTTGTGAGGGCTTGTGTAAGTGGGTCAGAGCCATGGAAGTTTATGATCGGGTTGCAAAAGTGGTTGCTCCAAAGCGTGAACGTCTGAAAGAAGCCGAGGCTAAACTAGCGGTACAAATGAAGGAGCTGAACACAAAGCGAGCGGAGCTAAAGGCTGTGGAGGATCGCTTACAAGCTCTAAATGATGATCTGCAAGCCATGAATAATAAGAAGGAAGAGCTGGAGAAGAATATAGAGATCTGTTCACAGAAGCTCGTACGTGCAGAGAAACTTATCAGTGGCCTTGGAGGAGAGAAGGACAGATGGACAGAAGCTGCTCGATTGTTAGGGGCGAAGTATACAAACCTGACTGGTGATGTCCTTCTGTCTTCTGGCACCGTGGCCTACCTTGGGGCCTTCACAGTAGACTATCGGCAACAATGCCAAAGCCGGTGGCATGTTTTATGCAAGGAGAAGAAAATCCCAAGCTCAAATGCCTTCAGCTTAAGTACGACCTTAGGTGACCCTGTAAAAATCCGGGCTTGGCAGATCGCTGGTCTGCCCGTCGATTCATTCTCAATAGATAATGGTATAATTGTCTCAAACTCCAGGCGATGGGCTCTGATGATCGATCCTCAAGGACAGGCCAACAAATGGATTAAGAATATGGAGAAAAACAGCAAACTCTCTGTCATCAAATTGTCCGACTCCAACTATACAAGGACTCTAGAAAACGCAATACAGTTTGGAAACCCAGTCTTGATCGAAAATATTGGAGAAGAGGTGGATGCCGTATTGGAGCCATTATTACTAAAACAAACATTTAAGCAGCAAGGGGTGGAATATATTCGACTTGGTGAAAATATTATAGAATATTCCAAAGATTTTAGACTTTATATGACCACTCGGTTAAGAAATCCCCATTACCTGCCAGAAGTGGCAGTGAAGGTTTGTCTTCTGAACTTCATGATCACACCGTTGGGCCTTCAAGACCAACTTCTTGGTATAGTGGCGGCAAAAGAGAAGCCAGAACTAGAGGATAAGAAGAACCAACTCATTGTCGAAAGTGCCGCCAACAAGAAGCAGCTGAAGGAGATAGAGGACAAAATTTTAGAGGTGTTGTCCTCCTCAAAAGGTAACATCTTAGAAGACGAGACCGCCATTAAAGTGCTGTCTTCATCCAAACTCTTGTCCGAAGAAATTTCAGAGAAGCAGCAGATTGCCACTGCAACTGAGAAGGAAATCGATGACACCCGAATGGGCTACAAGCCGGTGGCCGTTCATTCCTCCATTGTATTCTTCTGCATCTCTGACCTGGCAAACATCGAACCGATGTATCAGTACTCCCTGACCTGGTTCATCAACCTCTACGTGCACTCGCTCGCCCACAGTGAGAAGAGCGACGACCTTCAGACGAGGATATCCAATATAATCCATCACTTTACAAGAAGCATCTACAACAATGTCTGCAGGTCTTTGTTTGAGAAGGACAAGCTCCTGTTTTCTCTCCTTCTGACCATAGGAATCATGAAAGGAGAAGATAAAATAAATGATGAAATCTGGCGCTTCCTCCTGACGGGTGGCGTGGCCCTGGACAACCCTCACCCGAACCCTGCTCCTGAGTGGTTGTCCGATAAATCCTGGGCTGAAATCGTTCGCGCCTCCAACCTCCAACCACTCACCGGATTCATGGACCATGTTCAAAGCAATGTTCCAAAATGGAAGAAGATTTATGATTCTGTAAGACCTCAAGACGAAACGTTTCCAGATGAATGGCGCGAACTGTCAGGGTTAAATCGTATGATTATTCTCCGATGTCTTCGTCCTGACAAAATGGTCCCTGCAGTCCAGGAGTTTATTACAGAACACATGGGCAAGACGTATATCGAGCCGCCAACGTTTGACCTTGCGGGAAGTTATAATGATTCCAACTCTTGTGCTCCATTGATTTTCGTGCTTTCTCCTGGAGCTGACCCCATGGCAGGTAAAACCTACCAAATAATCTATAAAGTAATGTATGGTATTGGGACCCACGTGCCCACATCAGCAGGGGACTCCTATGTCTTCTTACATCTCTATATTTGCTATATCTTGGTCTCAGGTTTATTAAAGTTCGCTGATGACCTCGGCATGGGAGGAGAAAACATCCAAACCATCTCACTCGGACAAGGTCAAGGGCCGATCGCGGCCAGGATGATCAGCCAGGCCATAAAGGACGGGACCTGGGTCGTCCTCCAGAACTGTCACCTGGCCACCAGCTGGATGCCATCGCTGGAGAAGATATGCGAGGAGACAATAGTGCCCGAGAATACCAAGGACAAGTTCAGGTAAGTCATAAAGTAGTCGCTGCGAATCAGGAGAAGGTTTATTTCTTGCCAGGCTGCTTTGTGGGGTCATCCATTGTGAGCTTGTCAGAAATAGATTAGCGATAAGAGCACAAGTAACACAACATGGAGAGATCCTCTCAGGCCTGTCATATAAATCATCAGCGGGAAGATGAATGGAAGCAGAAAAAGAACATAAAACAATGGAGCTGAAACGTAGGCGGTGCGAAGCTCGAGCTAAGGCTTGGTGTGGGGACAGAACTGACATGAGATCTCGCCGCCATTGTCGCCTTCTCAGGTTCTTCTATTGTCTTCTACAAGGTGCTGCAGCCACAAACAGCTAGCTGATCTCCTACAACGTATTATGTGGCTCAATCTGACTCGGTCATTGCAACGTCTGGGTCCAGAAAACCTGCCTGAGATCTCTGCATTATAGGGGCCTGTTCACACTCAGTTATGGAGTATGTCATATGTTTTCAGTCACAGCCTGGCTGCCGCACATGGCTGACACGAACCAATGATGGCCAATGCGGGTAAAACCGAGGTATTATCTTCTGTCGAGCGACCATTGGACATGGTAGGTGGGCGAGGTTTTGGCCAGGGCTTGGAATTGGCGCCACTTTTGGGTGGACCCAGCCATTTACTAAGAAGAATGAGTCGGACTCCAGAGCCCTGGTTATGGCCATGTGTGTCAGGGGGGCCATAGGACTGATAAATACCTGATCTGTGGGGTCTGACTCCTAATAGCCCACCAGTCCTGCCTCTTAGTCTGACCACAGACGGACTGAAATACCAAACACTTGTGTGGCAGGGCTGGAGTAGACGACGTGAAGCATTTGTCTATCTCTGGTGCTCCCATTGTAGTGAATGAGTGCACCATCCACCACGTGACACCCCTACATTCAGCCTGACTCATGATGGGTGGGGGTCACAGTTGTCAGACCTCCTCCACTCAGGTATTTATTCTCTATCCTATGGACAGATAAGGGGATCATCAGGTCTGTGGAGTGACGGACACAAACAATCCCGACCGATCCCATTCACTATGGTGGATTCTGTTGGTTTTCCGTCATGATCAGAACCTACAACATAAATGTGAGCTCGGCTTCGGCTGTCTCTGCCCTAAATGTTGTTTTGTCACTACCTTGTCCAGTCACAGCCTGAAAACCCAATAATTCTCCATTTGGTTGTAGACGTAACTGGGTGGGGAAAAGAGCGTCGGTCTGGATATGGTGGCGAATACGGAGAACCAGGACACTGGCGGAGGAGGATGAGAGTGTCAGTCACGGCTAAAGGGGCAGCATGGGGCAATAGTGTCACAGGAGAGCTGGGGCACTTGTGGCCGTCTGTAGGCGCGGCATTGTGGCATTGTATTATGGCCGTCTGTAGGCGCGGCATTGTGGCATTGTATTGTGGCCGTCCTATGACATCTCCTAACGTTCCTGTTCCAGGCTATGGCTGACCAGTTACCCATCAGACAAGTTTCCAGTCTCCATCCTCCAGAATGGCGTCAAAATGACCAACGAACCCCCAAAGGGCCTTCGTGCGAATCTGCTGCGGTCATATCTGAATGACCCCGTATCTGACCCCGTTTTCTTCAGCAGCTGCCAGAAGCCGGAGATGTGGCAGAAGTTGCTGTTTGGCCTTTGCTTCTTCCATGCTCTTGTTCAGGAACGACGAAACTTTGGCCCATTAGGTGAGACTTACTGTACGTAGACGGTGTTCACACAGAGCATTAGCGCTGCGGGGTATTATTATACGTAATAGCCAGACACTAATCCTCTATCTACAGAATCGCTGGGGGTCCAACCATTGGGACCCCCAACTGTAAGGAGAGCGAGGGACCTAAAGGGAGAACCTGTGACTCCATCCACTTCTATGGGGCGTTCATTCATATGGAGGGTGCAGAGGGTCTTTGGGTCCCCGTTCTCCTGATCACTGGGGTACCTGTGCATAGAGGATAAGTAACTGTAATGGCAAAACCCCTTTAAGTCCAAGCAGTATCATCAGCCAATAGATCCCATGGGTACGGCCGCCATGTCTATGTGATCAGGAGCAGGACCTCGCAGCCACCATGCTGCCCTGCTGATGAGATCTCTGATCGGCCTCGTTTAACCCTTTGTACAGTACAATCCAATCAGATTTCAGCACAAGGGGACCCCCAATTACCGTGTCACCCTGTATATTTATTACAGCTGGTCTGTTCAGGATCCCTGTTGTCAGAGCAGACTTGGATATGACGTTAATAACAGCCTGTGTATAATACAATATACAGGGGGCATCAATATGACCTCTGCAGGAGTCTGACACTCAGGACCCCCGCAGATCAGCTGTACCAGGCCAGTGTGGCTCCTGGTAATGTTTACAAGCTGGGGCCACTCTGCTCACTTGCTATACACACTGTAGTGGCGGGTTTAGGTATTACAGCGCTGCTCCATAGACTTCATTGTAGGGTGGCTGTGATTACCTGATTGCTGCAGTGTCTTCAGATGGCTGATCAGCGGAGGGTCTCAGGTATTGACCCCGACTGATCACATATTGCTAAGGATTGGTCAGTGATATGAAACTTCCAGAAAATGCCTTTAATGTCACTTTATAAACAATACTTGTCACATCTGCCATATTTCAGTGCCCTCGCTGCTTCTGTAGAGGGAATATGTGCAGGGATTAGGGAGACTGGCGTACCCTACACTGGGCTTGATGACTCCCCCTCCCCAATATATATACCTCTTCTATGAATGGATATAACATGTCACATCACGCAGACAGGCAGAGGTTCGGCTGCTGTGATCGTTGCGATCATACATCTACATGCGGATTATTCGGTTGCTCTGTCGGGTTCCGGTCTCGGCTGTCGAGCTCATGTGATGTGTGACCTTATCACAGCCGGACAGCGCCGTCAGGGCCCGATAGGGTAATGAATCTTCCATGGACATGAGGTCACATACGAGGGGAGGCAGCGCTCATGGTTTGTTCCACATCTTACAGCTTTCTCATGTTTTCTTGCACAGGCTGGAACATTCCCTACGAGTTCAATGAGTCTGACCTGAGGATCAGCATGAGACAGATCCAGATGTTCCTCAATGAGTATCAGGACGTTCCCTTCGAGGCTCTGACCTACCTGACAGGTACAACATGGGACATAGACAGCTCGGGTCTGGTGTTGCAGCTCAGCCCCAGTATTGGAGTTGAGCTAGAACCATATAGATCCCTACAGAACCCTATAGAACCATATAGATCCCTACAGAACTGTACAGATGTCTATTATGTCCCAGCCATGAGAGATCTCTTCAGGTTCAGACGAGAGCGACCTGAGAAATCCAAACATGACGCGGCCGGGGACGTGCGGAGGCCTCTGTATGGGGAATGGGGGAGATGGCAGGGTTGTCGGAAAAAAAGGAATTGGATTCGGAGCTTATCCCGTATAGCCAGGAGATGGGAGGTCGGGGTGATATTTGTGTTTTTGACATGTGATAGCTCTTATCAGTATTCTCACTTACACTCAGTGTGAACATGGCCTTAGGCTGCTCTTACATGGCTGTAATGTGAGTCCGCAGTTGAGGGTTTTTAATTCCGGACCATTTGCGGACACATTATATTCAGTGCGGCCTCTTACCCCACCTGATATTTTATCCGTGGTGTGGCCGGGCCGCACTTTATAGGACATGTCCGTCATGGCTGTGAATCACGGCACTGCACGGTCTCACCTATAGAACTCTATAGATCTCTATGGGCGAGTGCGGCAGCTTACGGGCGTCTGCGGGGTCTGTGCTCCTGATCAGCAACTTGCGGACCATAAAATCATTGCGGCTGTGTAAGACCGGCCTTACCTCTGACTTGTTTCGTTGCATCAATCATATAGGACTGGCGATCCCGTATCTGCTTTTGACGTCCTCTGAATCTTTCTTTCTTGATTTCTGAGTATATACTGTATATATTCTATCTGGATGACACACAGCTCCTGTATGTCATGGGTGTCAGGAAAAATGAATTTCACTGAACAATCTCATCTGAAACTGTAATAAATACATTAATGTGGTGCAGAATACGAGACCTCCAAAGAGAGAGCAGAAACACAGCAAATAGACAAGTCAGGGGTATATATATATATATATATATATTGTAAGAAAGTGACAGGAAAAGTCCTGGAAGGACGCTATATCTCCCCCAGAGTCCTCTCATATGTCTGGTGAGTGAGGGCTTCAAGAGCTGTAGTAAAGCATATGGCTGTATTAACCCCTTCTCATCCCACTGTAGGAAGGAGCCTTCATGTACAGGTGGGAGCAGTTAGGCCTAATCACAGGCCTATAAAGCCTCTCCAGACTTCTGTCCTGGGCAGTTCCTGGGGGAGAGTGGTGGAGCCAGGTCCTGTCCATCCAACTGAAAACTGGTGAGACCAGTGGGTGCTTCACAGCTTGTATTTTTGTTGATTTGTTTTGTCCGTGTGGTTGAAGCAAGCCACACGTATAGACAGAGTGCTTCTGTATAGTTAGTCGCCTAGCCGGGCAGGTATTTGTGTTTGTTTTTGCCTGAAGTAAAGGCCTGTTTATTTTGTTTGCCAGCACCTTTAAACCTTTTTGCAAAATAAACGCACAGGGGTAAAACCCTGTTCAAACTGATTTTGGTGTCTGTCTCTGACTGTCTGGGTCCGCTGCTGCTACCGCTGAGCCTATCTCCCCCACATTTGGTGCTTCGGATGCGGGCAAGCCCAGTTTAAAACAGCTCTTAAAGAGACAGATACCTTTTTTTTTTTCCTCGCTCTATCACCTGATGTCCTGGGTGAAGGCGGTGGGAGAACAAAGCACAAACGCGGCTGCAATGGAAGACCTGGTTAAGCTGCTTGGACAGGCCCAGATGGCTGCTGAAAGGCGACAACAGCGTGCAATGGAGGCCTCTGAAAAATGGCAGCAAGAGATGAATGTGATGTTCATGAAGCAGTTGGCTGCGTTAAGTGAGGCCTTGGCTGCTCAAAAACCGGAGACAGAGTCTGCTGCTGTGACCCAAGAGGTGAGACCCACTGCACGAGCTGCTGTACAGAGTTCGCTACAAAAGATGACATCCACAGACGACGTGGAAGCGTATTTACATGTTTTTGAGCGGGTTGCAGAACGAGAAAAGCTGCCAAGAGAACAGTGGGCAGATGTCGTGGCGCCTTTTTTAACCGGGGAGCCACAAAAGGCGTATTATGATCTGTGTGAGACCGACGCCAGGGACTATACCAAGCTGAGGGGAGAAATCCTAGCCCGACTTGGAGTAAACATGCATGTACGAGCCGGAAGGGTACATCACTGGACTTTTTCTGAAAGTCTCCCACCCAGGTCTCAAATGCATGACTTGGTCTATCTGGTGAAAAAGTGGCTCCAGCCAGAAGAAGCGTCCCCTGCCAAGATGGTAGAACGGGTAGTGCTGGACAAGTACACCCGCTCCCTTCCTCCTAAAATCCAACGCTGGGTTGGCCAAGCAGGGCCCACGACGGCAGAGGAGCTGGTTTGCCTGGTGGAGAGATATCGGGCCACTGAGGAACTCCTCCAGACACCCTCCCGGCCAACCTCCCCGAAATCTGGCAGGATCATACCCACCAATAGGGGTGTGAGGAGGATTGGACTGGAAGGTTGTATACCCGGGGAGCAGGCAGCCGGAACCATGTTCCCTAGATTCAAAACGCAAAATGGCGACCAATCCCATTTACGGTGCTGGCGGTGCCATGAGATGGGACATGTGGCTGCACGTTGCCCTCTGACCAGTGAGCCAATGGACTGTAGCAGTGTCCGGCAAGTCTCGCTGTTTTCTCAACCTGCCTGTTTAGCCGAACTGCCGACGGATGAGGATCCTCCAATGTGTGTGGTAACTGTGGGAGGACAGTCTGTGTCTGCTCTCATGGACTCTGGTAGTGTGGTGACCCTGATACGTGCAACTCTGGTGGACCCTGCCCAATACAATGGACGTACGGTGGGGGTCTTGTGCATTCATGGTGACATCAGAAAGTACCCAATAGCCGAAGTCCCCATCGAGACTACCTGTGGGGTAGTCCGTCACCAGGTCGGTGTAGTGCAGAGCCTGTTCCACAGTGTCATTCTTGGAAGAGATTTTCCTGGGTTCTGGAGCCTGTGGAAAAACCAAGATAAAGGGCAGGATGGGTGTGAAAGGTTGTCGAAAATGGATCCTGAACCTTTCGACCCGGACTGTGGTGGGCCAGCAATAGCCGCTGTCCCAGAAGAAACTAGCTCGCCTTTTACTGTGTTAGCTGGTGACACTGAAGGTCAGCAGGAGGTGTCTGACCTACCAGAACTTGAGGTGTCCCATGACAATTTTGGTACTGCCCAACTCAGGGACCCACACTTGTCTGGGGCACGAGAAAATGTAAAGGTGATAAATGGTCAGTCCCAATATCCAGGGGCTGATCAAGAATTTCCTTATTTTGCTATGAACCAAGATTTACTGTATAGGGTAAGCAAAATAAGAGATAATGTTATTGAGCAATTGTTGGTACCCCAACCCTTCCAAAAAGTGGTTCTAGATCTAGCCCATAAGCATGCACTGGGAGGACATTTGGGGTATGAGAAAACTAAGGAACGTATATTACAACGTTTCTATTGGCCGGGGGTGGACAGACATGTACGAGATTACTGTAGCTCCTGTCCAGTGTGCCAATTGACTGCACCAGTCTCCCACTTCAGGAGTCCATTAGTACCCCTCCCAATTATAGAGGTGCCCTTTGAGCGTATAGCTATGGATTTGGTGGGACCCCTGGTGAAATCGGCTAGGGGACATCAGTACATATTGGTCGTAGTAGATTATGCTACCCGATACCCTGAGGCCGTGCCCCTCAGACATACCTCAGCAAAGCTAATCGCCAAGGAGTTGTTTTATATGTTTTCCCGGACTGGTATCCCTAAAGAGATCCTGACGGATCAAGGTACCCCCTTTATGTCCACAATTACAAAGGAAATGTGTAAGCTCCTGGGTATTAAGCACTTGAGAACCTCTGTCTACCACCCCCAGACCGATGGCCTAGTTGAGAGGTTTAATAAGACCCTTAAAGGAATGTTGAAGAGGGTGGTTAGCAAGGATGGTAAGGACTGGGATTGTTTGCTGCCATATTTAATGTTTGCCATCCGAGAGGTACCCCAGTCCTCCACCGGATTCTCTCCCTTCGAGCTAGTGTATGGAAGACATCCAAGGGGTCTATTAGATATTGCTCGGGAAACTTGGGAACAGGAACCCACTCCCTACCGTAGCGTTATAGAGCACATAACCCAAATGCAAGACCGAATTGCCGCAGTAATGCCCATCGTAAAGGAGCACATGGAGCATGCTCAGTTGGCACAAAGCCGTGTTTATAACCGAAAGGCTCAGCTCAGATCCTTTAACCCAGGTGACCGGGTGTTAGTGCTCGTACCCACTGTAGAGAGTAAATTTCTAGCCAAGTGGCAAGGTCCATATGAGATAATTGAAAAAGTGGGAAATGTAAACTACAAGGTCTTCCAACCAGGCAGGAGGAAACCTGAACAGATCTACCATGTGAATCTGTTAAAACCCTGGAAAGAGAGGGAATCCTTGTCGGCTCTAAGTACCCCTAGAGAAATTGCCACTAAAGTCAGAGGTGCAATTGGTAATCATTGTCCTGATGTACAGATAGCGGTGACTCTGTCTAAGGTGCAGGCCCAAGAGACAAAGGAACTTGTACAAAGAAACACTGATGTATTTTCTGAGACACCTGGGCGTACTAATCTAATAGAGCATGACATTGTAACCGAGCCGCAGGTACGAATCAGTCTGAAGCCCTACCGTGTACCTGAAGCTCGTAGACAGGCCATAACAAAAGAGGTTAACGATATGTTAGCTCTTGGGGTCATTGAAGAGTCAAAAAGTGCGTGGTCAAATCCTATTGTCCTGATTCCCAAACCCGATGGTACCATCAGATTTTGTAACGATTTCCGTAAATTAAATGAAAATTCAAAGTTTGATGCCTATCCGATGCCCAGAGTAGACGAGCTGATCGAGAGGTTAGGGACTTCCAGGTACTTCTCGACTCTCGATTTAACAAAAGGGTATTGGCAGGTGCCGCTTACGGAGAGTGCTAAAGAGAAAACTGCATTTGCCACCCCAGATGGTCTCTTCCAGTACGTAACTATGCCTTTCGGATTACATGGTGCTCCCGCCACCTTTCAACGGTTGATGGACAAAATCCTCAAGCCACATCGCAGGTATGCTTCAGCCTACCTTGACGATATTGTCATTTTCAGCCCTGATTGGGGGAGCCACTTGCCGAAGGTCCAAGCGGTACTAGATTCGCTTCGGGCAGCCGGATTAACTGCTAACCCCAAAAAGTGCACTTTGGGCCTTGAGGAAGCCCGGTATTTGGGGTACACAATAGGACGAGGAGTAATCAAACCCCAGGTGAATAAAGTAGAGGCTATCCAGAATTGGCCCCGTCCCGTAAGTAAAAAGCAGGTGAGGGCTTTCCTGGGAATTGTGGGGTACTATAGGAGGTTCATACCCAATTTTGCCTCCATTGCAGCTCCCCTGACTGACCTGACCAAGGGAGGGAGAACTGGCCTCATCAAATGGAGTGAAGGAGCTGAGGGGGCATTCCAAAAGTTAAAATCGGTCCTTTGTATACAACCGGTCTTGGTCACTCCAAATTATGCCAAAGAGTTAGTGGTACAGACTGATGCCTCAGATGTAGGGTTAGGGGCAGTCCTTTCACAGGTGATTGAAGGTGAGGAACATCCAGTCACATACCTGAGTCGAAAGCTCACTCACGCAGAGAAAAATTACAGTATTGTAGAAAGGGAGTGTTTGGCCATCAAATGGGCTCTGGAGTCCCTACGATATTATTTGCTAGGCCGACAGTTTCGGTTGATTACTGACCACTCCCCTCTCACATGGATGTCTCAGGCTAAAGAGAGAAATGCCCGGGTTACGAGATGGTTCCTTACCTTGCAAAATTTTAAATTTAAGGTCGAACACCGATCCGGGAAATTACAGGGGAATGCAGATGCTTTATCCAGGACACATTGCATGGTGGCGAAAGGTGTTCGCCCCTATAGGTTCGAACAAAGGGGGAGGGTATGTAAGAAAGTGACAGGAAAAGTCCTGGAAGGACGCTATATCTCCCCCAGAGTCCTCTCATATGTCTGGTGAGTGAGGGCTTCAAGAGCTGTAGTAAAGCTTATGGCTGTATTAACCCCTTCTCATCCCACTGTATGAAGGAGCCTTCATGTACAGGTGGGAGCAGTTAGGCCTAATCACAGGCCTATAAAGCCTCTCCAGACTTCTGTCCTGGGCAGTTCCTGGGGGAGAGTGGTGGAGCCAGGTCCTGTCCATCCAACTGAAAACTGGTGAGACCAGTGGGTGCTTCACAGCTTGTATTTTTGTTGATTTGTTTTGTCCGTGTGGTTGAAGCAAGCCACACGTATAGACAGAGTGCTTCTGTATAGTTAGTCGCCTAGCCGGGCAGGTATTTGTGTTTGTTTTTGCCTGAAGTAAAGGCCTGTTTATTTTGTTTGCCAGCACCTTTAAACCTTTTTGCAAAATAAACGCACAGGGGTAAAACCCTGTTCAAACTGATTTTGGTGTCTGTCTCTGACTGTCTGGGTCCGCTGCTGCTACCGCTGAGCCTATCTCCCCCACAATATATATATATATATATATATACACAGTATATACTCTCTGTATACAGGTCTGTACCAGTGACAAATACAATCTAAGGGTGCATTCACACTACGTTTCCTGAAGCTTATTCTGAACGTAAAACACATTCAGAATAAGCGGCGTCTAAAGCAGCTCCATTCATTTCTATGGGAGCGGGGATACGAGCGCTCCCCATAGAAATGAATGGGCTGCTTCTTTCACTGCGAGCAGTCCCATTGAAGTGAATGGGAAGTGGCGGCATATACGGCTCGGCATGAGCAGAGCTTGCCGTACACGCCGGCACTCCCCATTCACTTCAATGGGACTGCTCGCAGTGAAAGAAGCAGCCCATTCATTTCTATGGGGAGCGCTCGTATCCCCGCTCCCATAGAAATGAATGGAGCTGCTTTAGACGCCGCTTATTCTGAACGTGTTTTACGTTCAGAATAAGCTTCAGGAAACGTAGTGTGAATGCACCCTAATATCATCACTATATGATCTGATCCAAGAGACGAGGACACAAATCTGTACAAAGTATCTGCCAAATAAATCCATAAACAGATGTAGATTGTAAAATCAGGCTCAGAGTTAGAGACGCTACAAGTTCTCCCAATATGTCTATTAAAGGGATTGTCCAGTGTCAGCAAATACGTGTCATTGTCTGTACAATTCTCCAATCTACTTTCTGGATCAATTCTGCTCTGTTTTTTAGATCTCTGATTGTTGTCATTCTTGCTGCTGACTGTCTGCGGGTAAAAATCAGTCTGTGGTCATGTGATGTACAGTCCGTGTGTCATGTGGTATATAGTGCATGGTTATGTGATATACAGTCCGTGATCATGTGATATACAGTCCATGTTTCAGGTGATGTATAGTCCGTGTGTCATGTGGTATATAGTGCATGGTCATGTGATGTACAGTCTGTGGTCATGTGATGTACAGTCATGTGGTATATAGTGCATGGTCATGTGATATACAGTGCATGGTTATGTGATATACAGTCCGTGATCATGTGATGTACTGTCCATGTCTCAGGTGATGTATACTCCATAGTCATGTGATGGACACACATCTTTCGGCACCCGGAGGCTGATAGAACAGCTGATCTGTGCAGGGTCTGGGTGTCGGACCCTGATAGCTCATATATTGCTATGCTGAAACCCCTCTAAGTTGACATGAGCGTCACTGCAGACATCTGTAAAACATGGACGCCATAATAAATAGAGATGACTTGTGTAAGTGTAAATGAGGATGTACGGTATATAAAGGGCGTTGTATCTCTACAGGTGAATGTAACTATGGAGGGCGAGTGACGGACGACAAGGACAGACGTCTCCTCCTATCGCTGCTCTCCATATTCTACAGCCCGGACATCCAGCAGGACAAGTACAGACTGTCAGCCGGAGACATTTACTCCATCCCCCCGCACGGCACGTACCAGGTACTGAACCTCTATAGTATAGTCTAGTATTAGCACATGGGATGGAGAGGTAACGCAGGACACATGACACACGCCTGGTCGCAAAGCAATCAAAATATAAATCACCACATTATACAGGCATGGATGGAACCCCCTATAATGCCGTTACCTATACCACACACCCGACCGGCACACGCCCATTTGTGCCGGTCGGGTGTGTGGTATAGGTAACGGCATTATAGGGGGTTCCATCCATGCCTGTATATTGTGGTGATTTATATTTTTATTGCTTTTCACAGTAATTTATATACTTACCTCATTGTTTTCTCACGCCTGGTCGCAGCCAAGTGCCCGGCCCATCCTAACATAACAGCAGGGAGTTGCTTTGCTTGGGAACATGATAGAAGCCGCTTGTCTTACAATTCTCTATTGTGCAGTTGGACTTATGAATAAACTGACAACTGGGCGTGGTCATTCTGCTTGTCAGACACTGTCAGCATGGATTGGACAATGTCAGAGTGTCTAGGAACACATCTAGTTGTCAATTTATTTGTAACAGAGGAGCAGCAGAGAATAAGGGGAAGATACTGAGACAGCAATCAGGAGGGGTGAGGGCGCTCGGCTCGTTACAGCGGCTCCTTCGTTACTTCTCCTCCTGGCCGGACAGGTCTATGGATGTTCCTGCATCACAAGGCCTCTATCCCATACGTACGTGGCCACCAAGTGGTTGTGTAGTGAACTGCGGCCTGGGAGAGGTTTTGTTCAGGTGTTTGGACCTGGTGGTGATTTTATGAGAAATTAACCAAAATTAAAGGGATTGTCCAGGCTTCATTTTTTATGGTCTATCCTCAGGAGATCGCTTTAAGTGTGGACACATCTGTATAACACGCAGTCTGTTGTCTTAGTTTTGTATATGGGTAAGAATCTGAGCCCAGGAGGACACACGTCTGGCCTCGGCTAGGTGAGCCCTATTGTGCAGTGTGCACAGCGCCTGAAGCCGTACAGTCCCAGATCGTAGTCACTGACTAGATGACACCTCGGTATTATCTCAGTCTCACATATGACTTTATTACTCTCACATTTCTCCATTTTCTCGTAGTCTTTTGTGGATTACATTAGAAGTTTACCTTTAATTACCCATCCGGAGGTGTTTGGGCTCCACGAGAACGCCGACATCACGAAGGACAATCAGGAGACGAACCAGTTATTTGATGGCGTCCTCCTGACTCTGCCCCGACAAACAACCGGCAGCGGCCGATCCTCGCAGGTGAGAAGAATGGCCGCCCATCATAAGACTCTGTTCACACGCAGCAGCCCCATACATCTAGAAGAGCGGCGGCCCTATACATCTAGAAGAGCGCCAGCCCCGTACATCTAGAAGAGCGCCGGCCCCGTACATCTAGAAGAGCGCCAGCCCCGTACATCTAGAAGAGCGCCAGCCCTATACATCTAGAAGAGCGCCGGCCCCGTACATCTAGAAGAGCGCCAGCCCCGTACATCTAGAAGAGCGCCAGCCCCATACATCTAGAAGAGCGCCAGCCCCATACATCTAGAAGAGCGCCAGCCCTATACATCTAGAAGAGCGCCAGCCCCATACATCTAGAAGAGCGCCAGCCCCATACATCTAGAAGAGCGCCAGCCCCATACATCTAGAAGAGCGCCAGCCCCATACATCTAGAAGAGCGCCAGCCCCATACATCTAGAAGAGCGCCGGCCCCTATACATCTAGAAGAGCGGCGGCCCTGTACATCTAGAAGAGCGCCAGCCCTATACATCTAGAAGAGCGCCGGCCCCTATACATCTAGAAGAGCGCCGGCCCCATACATCTAGAAGAGCGCCGGCCCCATACATCTAGAAGAGCGCCGGCCCCGTACATCTAGAAGAGTGCCAGCCCTATACATCTAGAAGAGCAGCAGCCCCATACATCTAGAAGAGCGCCGGCCCCTATACATCTAGAAGAGCGGCGGCCCTATACATCTAGAAGAGCGCCGGCCCTATACATCTAGAAGAGCGCCGGCCCCATACATCTAGAAGAGCGCACGACCTATACATCTAGAAGAGCGCCAGCCCCATACATCTAGAAGAGCGCCATCTCCAGGCACCTGTCACCAGACCCATGCCACGATGCTAGCCCTATGCCGCTCACGTGGTTCTTGATATGACCCCCCCCCTCCCCCATATATATGACCACGTTTCCTTTTCTCTTCTTTACCTGCAGGAGATTGTGGACGATCTGGCGAGAGACGTCCTGAACAAACTACCTCGTGATTTTAACCTGGAGAAGGTGATGGAGAGATATCCGGTTCTCTATGCAGAGTCCATGAACACGGTGCTGAGACAGGAATTAATCCGCTTTAACAGGTGAGACTCATCTAAGTCCCGCTGGATTTCCCGGCAGTCGCGTCTGTATTCGGTTATGTCCCATTATCAGGAGCAGATCACCCCGGGGTGGTCTCAGGACACTCTGGAATCTCTTACTGGATGAGAAGGAGGAACATTGAGGATTTAGGTGGTTGTTTATCCTGCAATGACCTGTAAGTGACACTTCTGTATAGAATGTGCAGTAAATTCACTTGCCCCTATATAACCATAGCAGCCATGTACCCTATAGAACTGCTCAGGATGACACATGGACCCTAGACTAGGAAGGGGTTCTCTAGGGTGGAGAGACGGTAATTTAGGGGCACAAACAAAAGGAATAATCGTAAGTGCACAAGACCAATACGGCCAGATGACCAATGAAGGCAACGTCACAATGGCGGTCAGATAGATGGGGGAGGTGGGGGATGGGCAGAATGGAGATTAAAAGGGTTTTCTGACTCCAAACGGAGTTTCCAGACTAATGAGGTGCAACATTAATATGTGACCTGTGGGGTCCAACACCCTGTCATGGCAGCCTCCAGGTGGAGAGCATGTGCGGTGGGCGGGGAGCATGTGCAGTGGGCAGGGAGCATGTGCAGTGGGCGGAGAGCATGTGCAGTGGGCGGAGAGCATGTGCGGTGGGCGGAGAGCATGTGCGGTAGGCGGGGAGCATGTGCGGTGGGTGGGGAGCATGTGCGGTAGGCGGGGAGCATGTGCGGTAGGCGGGGAGCATGTGCGGTGGGTGGGGAGCATGTGCAGTGGGCGGGGAGCATGTGTGGTGGGCAGGGGAGCATGTGCAGTGGGCAGGGAGCATGTGTAGTGGGCGGAGAGCATGTGCAGTGGGTGGGGAGCATGTGCAGTGGGTGGGGAGCATGTGTGGTGGGCGGAGAGCATGGGCGGTGGGCGGAGAGCATGTGCAGTGGGCGGGGAGCATGTGTGGTGGGCGGAGAGCATGGGCGGTGGGCGGAGAGCATGGGCAGTGGGCGGGGAGCATGTGTGGTGGGCGGAGAGCATGGGCGGTGGGCGGAGAGCATGGGCAGTGGGCGGAGAGCATGGGCGGTGGGCGGGGAGCATGTGCGGTGGGCGGAGCATGTGCAGGGTGCTTCTACAGAAGTAATAGGGGCGGCACTGTAATTCTCCATTAACCATCGCTATACAGGGGATGGGGTTGCTGCACCGCTCCCATTACTTGGATATGAGAAGCCTGCACGCACTCCCAATCCACTACAGCAGACGTGTGCAGGCCGAGGCGGGTGTGATAACTGTGTATATATCACTACTTGTGTATTCCCACTGCTGCACCCTGTGACCCCCCCATGTCGTTCGCAATCAGACGCTTCACCTACTTACATAAGATCTCACCACAAGGTACCGGCAGACTTGTCCTTGCGAGTTCCTGCTGCTAGAAATCCGGCAGGGTTTTGGGCTTTGTTCTTGTCTGACTTATCACATATAAGAGGCAGCGTCTGCCTAAACCGTTCCATCGTTCTCCTGCTGCAAACCTCCCTCTTGCTTTCTGGCACAGGCTCACAGCAGTTGTACGGAGCAGTCTGATCAATTTAGGCAAAGCCGTGAAAGGCCAAGTGTTGATGTCATCGGAGCTGGAGAACGTCTTTAATAGTATGCTGGTGGGGAGAGTGCCAGCCATGTGGGCCGCCAAATCCTACCCGTCCCTCAAGCCACTGGGCAGCTACGTGTCTGACCTGCTCGCCCGGCTGCAGTTTCTCCAGGTAATGTCTGTGATGACGTAAGATGTGATGTCACTGCTCAGTACTACAGGTCACAGCGTGCACACAGAGGAGCGGCCGGTAAATACTGGCATTGACAACTGGGCGTTACCGCGCTCCTTGTGCATGACCTTACGTGCCCTGACGCAGTAACAAGGCGGAGCCTAATCTCCAGTTATATGAACTTGTACATTCCCAGGAGGAGGTCTCTTAAAGGGTCTCTTAAAGGGTCTCGTGTTCTTTACTGGGGAATACAATATTCACTAAAACAGTCATATCTGGATAGGGGCGTCACTAAGATTGGGGAACATGTCTGGGGTACAGTCAGGTGAGGGCACAGGGCGAAGGCGCTGAAGTTACAACAGCTAAAGCTTCTCACTCGCTGTTGTAACTTGATCAGAGGGCTGGACGGGACCAGATTTAACCCCATAGACATGGAATTGCACATTATGCAGAGTTTTATAGAATTAGTGGTGACGTCCGTTGTCCTGATCAGTTGTCGGCTCTGAAGGCCGGAACTTTCTATGGCCTGAGACTTGACCGCAGTAAGGCAACAACAGCCGGCGTCTGAGCAGTCCCAGACCACAGAAAGTTCCGTCATTCATGGTCATTTCCATGATCAGGACAACGGACATCACCTCTGAGACGCTTAAAGGAAATTCTATAAAACTCTGCAAACTGAGTAATTATTGATATTCACTAAAATGTTTCTAACTATTAATTGTCTTCAGATTTATATCCGCTCACATTCATGAGAAAATCCCTTTAAGAAACTAATCGCTGCTAAAGCAGAAGGGATTGCAGGGCGCAGATCTGTAAGCGCTGGCCAGGGACTATGGCTGAACCCGGCCTGCACGTCTTATTGATCCTCCCGCAGGGTCTTATATGGCGCCCCCTCACGCACTTGTCACCAGTCTGCAGGATGGATCAGCAGTAATTGGCCCTCAGGGGCCCCTTTATGTTTGGTGTCCTGTATCTCCCGAGCTTTCAGCTGCCGCCTACGCTAAAAACCTCACAATAGCAAAAGTGCGAAGACATCACAACTGCATGTAACGGCCCCTCCGCAGCCGCTGTGCCGTTATAGGGAAGGAGCAATACATTCTAGGGTTACATACACTATATACCCAATGTTACAGACAAGTGCTGCCCCCCAGTGACACAGGAAGGGACTGAACACATCAGTGGGTTACTCATTAACCCCTTACGGGAGCAGTTTCTGACCTGATGTTATAAGAGGTTTACGAGTTTACAGGATTGTGCTAGAGCTTTAGTGGAGAAAATGCTGAAGAGAATAAGTCCAGGAATCCGAGGGTTAATGCTTCATTTCTGTCAATTGACGAGAATGAAGAAAATAGAAATGTAAATCCCGTTAATATTTGGTGTGACCTTTGCCCTTTGGAGGAGGAGCCTGGAAGTGATGATCCCGCCCCCTCTGATCTCATCACCATCCAGTCTGTCTGGGAGGACATGAAGAGACAGACGGACTGGACAAGCGACATCCACAGAAGATCTGGGCTTAGTTCTCTAAGATGGCGGCGGGAAGAACTTACAAAAACTGTCTGCAAGTACCGAGAAGAAGGCAAAGGGCAAAGGTCACCCCAAATATTATTTTGTTAATTGACACACAATCTATTAACGCTTTCTCAATCATTCTTACTGCGCAGCATTTTTTCCATACCTGCCTTAAATTTATGCACAGTCCTGTATAAATACACAGCAACGTAACTAATGGAAAACTGGGCGTATCCAATGGACAAGTGGGTGTGGTCATGGGTGCCTGAGGAGGGGGGGCGATGCCTCACTGATGTTAATGTGAAGGGGAATAGTATGTAGGTCCATGGAGAGATCAGATAGCGATAGAGGCCTGTGCCATGTGAAATGAGCGCCATATCGGGGTCCCGACCTTATTACAGGGGCCCTTGTATTTAATAAGTAGTTGGTGACCTGATGGGGGCCCTGAATCCCCCCCCCCCTCCCCCGCTCTGTCTCAGGTCTGTATGTGAGTAGTCACTATGGTGGCAGACACGTCTCCTCATTAGGACTGTGATTGACGCCGCGCTCATGTGGATGTCGTGTTCTCCTCTCGCAGGACTGGATAGACAATGGGCCACCCAAAGTCTTCTGGATTTCAGGATTTTATTTCACTCAGTCATTCCTGACCGGCGTCTCCCAGAATTATGCCAGAAAGTACGCCATCCCCATAGACCACATCGCATTTCAGTTTGAGGTAAGAAAATGGCGCAATGTTAAAGTTGAGATCTGCTACACAGTGAAATGTGGCTGCGAACAGAGCGAGTTCTAGTCCTGATCCTGCACTGGTGTGGGAAGGGTTAAGTCAAGAGCGGTGTAACATCCGTGTAAGACTAAGGGAGCGTGGCATAACATCCGTGTAAGACTAAGGGAGCGCGGCGTAACATCCGTGTAAGACTAAGGGAGCGCGGCGTAACATCCGTGTAAGACTAAGGGAGCGCGGCGTAACATCCGTGTAAGACTAAGGGAGCGCGGCGTAACATCCGTGTAAGACTAAGGGAGCGCGGCGTAACATCCGTGTAAGACTAAGGGAGCGCGGCGTAACATCCGTGTAAGACTAAGGGAGCGCGGCGTAACATCCGTGTAAGACTAAGGGAGCGCGGCGTAACATCCGTGTAAGACTAAGGGAGCGCGGCGTAACATCCGTGTAAGACTAAGGGAGCGCGGCGTAACATCCGTGTAAGACTAAGGGAGCGCGGCGTAACATCCGTGTAAGACTAAGGGAGCGCGGCGTAACATCCGTGTAAGACTAAGGGAGCGCGGCGTAACATCCGTGTAAGACTAAGGGAGCGCGGCGTAACATCCGAGTAAGACTAAGGGAGCGCGGCGTAACATCCGAGTAAGACTAAGGGAGTGCGGCGTTGTGAATTGTTGTATCTGCAGCATTGCCATGTGTGACGGTAACTGAATGTTCCGGAGTTGCGTTTGTTCCCCAGTGCTGCGACTCCCCGCTATCAGGCATTAGTCAAGGTGGCAAACTGCTCGGTATTTAAAGGGGTTGTCCAGGAAAAAAAAAAATATATATTTTAAATAGGCCGGGGAAGGTAAAAAAAAACAAAAAAAAAAAACACCTTTCCCAGCGCGGTCTAGTCCTTCCCCCACGACACATGTGACCGCTAAGGCCAATCAGCAGCGTCAGCGAAGGACACGTGATGTCACCACCTGTGGGAGGACACTGGGGAGAGTATGAGGAGGAGTGTGATGGGTTTTTTAGCTCTCCCAGCCAACGTAAAATATAAAAATTTTGCCTGGACGCCCCTTTAAGGGCCTGTTCCTACAATATGAAGGACAGACGGCTTGTAGGACATGAGGACGATTTCCAATTGATTGATTACATTTTTCTGTGCTGATCTTCCCAACCTTTCAGGTGACGGCGCACGAGCAGACAATAGACGACCCCCCAGAAGATGGCGCTTATATCAGAGGACTCTTCCTAGAAGGCGCTCGGTGGGACAGGCACAAGATGCAGTTAGGAGAATCTCTGCCGAAAATTCTCTACGACGCCTTACCTATAATATGGCTGAAACCAGGAGAAAGCGCCAAGTTTGTCCCGCAGAAGTCGTACTCCTGTCCCGTGTACAAAACCAGCGCACGGCGAGGGACATTGTCTACGACGGGACATTCCACCAACTACGTCCTGCCCATAGAGCTGCCCACGGAGCGGCCGGAGAAACACTGGATAAACCGGGGGGTGGCCGCCCTGTGCCAGCTGGACGACTAGTAACGTCTCTGGGCTCTGCGGGTACATAGGGCGATAGGTCAGGTCACTCACGGCTATAATATGCTCCAGATGTTTTATCACTGTGTGAATGCAGCCTTATAAGCCACAAGCAACAGGAGCTCACACTATGCTAAACCTTGTGATGTCACTGTGCAATAAAAAATACGGAATATCTGGTGTGTGATGTCATCGGCAATCAGAAATGAAATGAGGCTCATTTACATGATGGCAGACTAACGTGCAATTGGGTTCAATAAGTGGATTCCCTAGAAAACGGTTTTCCAGGACTAGAAAGACGTGTTTTTTTCTTCCTAAAGCAGCGCCACACATGGCTTGTGTTTGGTATCGCAGCCGAGCTTCATTGAGATAAATGGGGTGATCTGCAATACCAATCACAACCTATAGCAGGGGTGGCGCTGTTCCTGACACAAGGCAGCCATGTTTATCTAAATCTGGACAACCCCTTTAAGAGCATGCAGTAATCGCCGGCTTTTGTGGCAGTGCCCGGTACTGCACCCCAGGTCTGTTTATCGGGTACGGTTTGTGGACAACTGGAGGCGCCATACACAGGACACCAACATCTGCCGTAGCCAAGGAGAGACTAGACAAGGAGGCGACTGTGAACGGGCCG
The DNA here is from genome assembly GCF_031893055.1 of Leptodactylus fuscus. NCBI lineage: Eukaryota > Metazoa > Chordata > Amphibia > Anura > Leptodactylidae > Leptodactylus > Leptodactylus fuscus. The sequence goes on from NC_134272.1 coordinate 2,684,966, forward strand.
CGTCTGTGTACAATCAAAATCTCATTCACTTGGCTGGTGTTGCGAGACGCAGCGTTTTTATTCCGTTGCATTTACACAACTTGGGGCCTCAGTTAAGCTATTGATCACCCGTCATAAGGATAAATGATCAATATCAGATTGGATGTGACACAATGGAGCAGGAAGCAGACAGCGCCATCCTTGGTGTCGTGTACCTTACTGACTGACCTCGCTGACCCCCATGCTCAGTTCTGACCCCTCTAGTCATTAGGCAGCTCCTCTTCCAGTAGGTCACACGTCTGACTTGAGGGTGATGTCTATTCTGTATATTCTGATACAAGGTAACGGCACTAGATACAATAAGATCTGCTTAGAGATCTGTCAGGACCTGTTCACATTGATGCTTCACAGTCCATGTCATTACAATACACTGATTTTACAGTCACCCTTAGGTCAGTGCTCCCATAGGTGATATCTAGAGTCGGCCATGTCTGTAGTGATCACAGGTCCAGCGTATGGTATATACTGAGCAGTGTATATAACGTCTTATCACACAGCGGGCTCAGGTCATGAGATAAGAACGGCTGGACATTATATACCTCCACGAGGTCGTCTCTGCTGATTCCCACCTACTGGAGCATCCGGTGGTCCATGTTAGTCCTCGCAGGATTTCTCGTCCACCCCCCAGTCCTATAATCCTATTATATAATGTGAATGACACATAAAGCGACCATGAGATGCAGCACTTTTTATTTACTGCAGATACAGAGATAACATAGAAGGGTTTCCAGGACTGCGATACCGATGTCCTATCATTAGGACGGGGGGACAATATCATAGTCCCTGAAAACCCCTTTAACACCTACTGGCAAGCAATTTACTGGCACGGTCATGTGAATGCTCTGAGGCAGTATATAGGACACTCTATAGGGCAGTATACAGGGCACTCTATAGGGCAGTATATAGGGCAACCTCAATGCTGTGACCCAGACTAGCAAATATCCTATTGGAGGATCTTGGAGAAGAACAGCCAGTAAAGATTTAGGATAAGGACTAACCTATAATAATGCAAATGGCCACAAAGAGAATCTTAGGACCATTAACAAGCACAGCCCGAGCATAAGAGTAAGAGGACCCGTATATCAGAGCAAAGACATTATGGCGGCAATGACAGATCATGGAAGACATTCCCTTTAAATTAAGGCAACAGATTGAGCAGCCCAGCTGTTACCTTACAATACGGAGCCTGGAGACATCACAGACAACAGTCCCATATACACGTCAGTCATTGTAGTATTGGAGAAGAAGACGATGATCTGGAGCCGAGGGCCAGGCTGACGCTTAGTGTTTCGGTTCTGTCCTATGACACTAGCACTGACGCACTTAGGAGATTTCGTCATAGGATTTTAGGTAGACGGGTTTGGCTTGTTTCCTCAGCTTCTCCTGTGTGCGCAGGATTTTGCTGTGCGGTACGGCCAGTCCCATCGGAGGTAGGTGAGTCTGACAACACAGAGAGGACGGATCAGTCTCAGAACAGAATCTGTGCCGTAGGTCCGCCATCACGGCCCTGTATAGGGTATATACCCAGTATAGGGTGTATACACCTCTCATCTACTACAGATTACTTACATCTCTATCCAGAAATACTTACAGGTCTGGGGTAAGGGATTCCATAATGTAACCCAATTTCAATGCGCGCGTGGCATTCTTCTATACACTGACGGATGTTCTCTGTGTGTGTCACCTATAAGCACAGAAAGGGGGACAAGCTGAATGACATGCTTACACTCGCTACGGGAGACCCCTTTATGAGGCCCAGGACTCATCACTGCTTCCCTATGATCAGATGATACGGCCAAGGGAAACAATCAGCAAGTCCTCATTCCAGCAATAGGAAATAAATATTTCCAAAGATTGCTAAAAAAAAAAAAAAAAAAGGGGCATTTCAAAAAGTTTAGTTTTTATAAGTTTACAAATTCAAGAATAAAGTAAAAAATTCTGCCCCCTAATGACATCATCAGCCGTGTATGACATGTCCCTCAAGAGCCCTAAAAGCCAAATCCGATGTCACCAGAAGGACGATCTGTACTAGTAAGAGGCAGAATAGGAGGGTACACAGTGCCACCCCCTGGTCACACAGACACATAGCGACAATAGGAGGGTACACAGTGCCACCCCCTGGTCACACAGACACATAGCGACAATAGGAAGGTACACAGTGCCACCCCCTGGTCACACAGACACATAGCGACAATAGGAAGGTACACAGTGCCACCCCCTGGTCACACAGACACATAGCGACAATAGGAGGGTACACAGTGCCACCCCCTGGTCACACAGACACATAGCGACAATAGGAAGGTACACAGTGCCACCCCCTGGTCACACAGACACATAGCGACAATAGGAAGGTACACAGTGCCACCCCCTGGTCACACAGACACATAGCGACAATAGGAGGGTACACAGTGCCACCCCCTGGTCACACAGACACATAGCGACAATAGGAAGGTACACAGTGCCACCCCCTGGTCACACAGACACATAGCGACAATAGGAAGGTACACAGTGCCACCCCCTGGTCACACAGACACATAGCGACAATAGGAAGGTACACAGTGCCACCCCCTGGTCACACAGACACATAGCGACAATAGGAAGGTACACAGTGCCACCCCCTGGTCACACAGACACATAGCGACAATAGGAAGGTACACAGTGCCACCCCCTGGTCACACAGACACATAGCGACAATAGGAAGGTACACAGTGCCACCCCCTGGTCACACAGACACATAGCGACAATAGGAAGGTACACAGTGCCACCCCCTGGTCACACAGACACACAGCGACAATAGGAAGGTACACAGTGCCACCCCCTGGTCACACAGACACATAGCGACAATAGGAAGGTACACAGTGCCACCCCCTGGTCACACAGACACATAGCGACAATAGGAAGGTACACAGTGCCACTCCCTGGTCACACAGACACATAGCGACAATAGGAAGGTACACAGTGCCACCCCCTGGTCACACAGACACATAGCGACAATAGGAAGGTACACAGTGCCACCCCCTGGTCACACAGACACATAGCGACAATAGGAAGGTACACAGTGCCACCCCCTGGTCACACAGACACACAGCGACAATAGGAAGGTACACAGTGCCACCCCCTGGTCACACAGACACACAGCGACAATAGGAAGGTACACAGTGCCACCCCCTGGTCACACAGACACATAGCGACAATAGGAAGGTACACAGTGCCACCCCCTGGTCACACAGACACATAGCGACAATAGGAAGGTACACAGTGCCACCCCCTGGTCACACAGACACACAGCGACAATAGGAAGGTACACAGTGCCACCCCCTGGTCACACAGACACATAGCGACAATAGGAAGGTACACAGTGCCACCCCCTGGTCACACAGACACATAGCGACAATAGGAAGGTACACAGTGCCACCCCCTGGTCACACAGACACATAGCGACAATAGGAAGGTACACAGTGCCACCCCCTGGTCACACAGACACATAGCGACAATAGGAAGGTACACAGTGCCACCCCCTGGTCACACAGACACATAGCGACAATAGGAAGGTACACAGTGCCACCCCCTGGTCACACAGACACATAGCGACAATAGGAAGGTACACAGTGCCACCCCCTGGTCACACAGACACATAGCGACAATAGGAAGGTACACAGTGCCACCCCCTGGTCACACAGACACATAGCGACAATAGGAAGGTACACAGTGCCACCCCCTGGTCACACAGACACACAGCGACAATAGGAAGGTACACAGTGCCACCCCCTGGTCACACAGACACACAGCGACAATAGGAAGGTACACAGTGCCACCCCCTGGTCACACAGACACATAGCGACAATAGGAAGGTACACAGTGCCACCCCCTGGTCACACAGACACATAGCGACAATAGGAAGGTACACAGTGCCACCCCCTGGTCACACAGACACACAGCGACAATAGGAAGGTACACAGTGCCACCCCCTGGTCACACAGACACACAGCGGGTGCGACCACTCGGCAGGTCACTCAGGAGGTCTCTCATTTAGGGCTCATTCACATCAACATTTACACAGAGATCAACATAAAAAAAATTATGGGTTTATTTCGGGCCACATATTTTTGGAGGCCATGAGAGTATCGTAGACTGCGCGTCCTTACAAAGGGGAACGGAAACAAGTCCTTTATATAAACGGATTTTATTATTTCATCAGATTTTTGCATCAATGAAACTGATCTGCTGAATGGATATAAATATCGATGTGAAGACTCCAACAATGGCCGACGCTGACAAATTCTCAAAGATGTCGTCGGGTAAATACAAGTTACACACATGGACGAGAAAACCCCACAAAGGTCCCAGAAATATCCGGAATCTGACACAAGGAATAAGTAATACTAATTCTCTGAGAATGAAGAAATGAAGGTCGGACTTTGCGTTTCGCCCCTGACACGGCCGGGACAGAGATGACGGTTCCCATAATATTTTGTTGCACCTTTTGGGGCAATCGCTGCGATCAGACAATTCCTGTAACTGTCAGTGACACTTCTGCCCCTCTCCGCAGGGATTTTGGGCCCCTCCTCTCCAGACGCCAGGTTTCAGCTCCTTCCACAGATGCTCCATAAGATTTATGTCAGGACCCATAGAAGCCCCTTCAGAATAGTCCAATGTTCTCCTCTCAGCCATTCTTGGGGGGTTTATCTGTGTGTTTTGGGTCATTCTCCTGTTACCAGACCCAGGACCTGCGGCTGCGGCCAAGCTTTCTGACACTGGGCAGCACATGTCTCTCTAGAATCCCTTGATAGTCTTGAGATTTCATTGTACCCTGCACAGATACAAGACCCCCTGTGCCAGATGGAGCAAAGCAGCCACAGAACATAACAGAGCTCCTCCATGTGTCACAGTAGGGACATAACAGAGCCCCCCCCATGTGTCACAGTAGGGACATAACAGAACCCCCTCCATGTGTCACAGTAGGGACATAACAGAGCTCCTCCATGTGTCACAGTAGGGACATAACAGAGCCCCCCCCATGTGTCACAGTAGGGACATAACAGAGCTCCCTCCATGTGTCACAGGAGGGACATAACAGAGCTCCTCCATGTGTCACAGTAGGGACATAACAGAGCTCCTCCATGTGTCACAGTAGGGACATAACAGAGCTCCCTCCATGTGTCACAGTAGGGACATAACAGAGCTCCTCCATGTGTCACAGTAGGGACATAACAGAGCTCCTCCATGTGTCACAGTAGGGACATAACAGAGCTCCTCCATGTGTCACAGTAGGGACATAACAGAGCTCCTCCATGTGTCACAGGAGGGACATAACAGAGCTCCTCCATGTGTCACAGTAGGGACATAACAGAGCCTCCTCCATGTGTCACAGTAGGGACATAACAGAGCTCCTCCATGTGTCACAGTAGGGACATAACAGAGCTCCTCCATGTGTCACAGTAGGGACATAACAGAGCTCCTCCATGTGTCACAGTAGGGACATAACAGAGCTCCTCCATGTGTCACAGTAGGGACATAACAGAGCTCCTCCATGTGTCACAGTAGGGACATAACAGAGCTCCCTCCATGTGTCACAGTAGGGACATAACAGAGCTCCTCCATGTGTCACAGTAGGGACATAACAGAGCTCCTCCATGTGTCACAGTAGGGACATAACAGAGCTCCTCCATGTGTCACAGTAGGGACATAACAGAGCTCCTCCATGTGTCACAGGAGGGACATAACAGAGCTCCTCCATGTGTCACAGGAGGGACATAACAGAGCTCCTCCATGTGTCACAGTAGGGACATAACAGAGCCTCCTCCATGTGTCACAGTAGGGACATAACAGAGCCTCCTCCATGTGTCACAGGAGGGACATAACAGAGCTCCTCCATGTGTCACAGTAGGGACATAACAGAGCTCCTCCATGTGTCACAGTAGGGACATAACAGAGCTACTCCATGTGTCACAGTAGGGACATAACAGAACCTCCTCCATGTGTCACAGTAGGGACATAACAGAGCTCCTCCATGTGTCACAGTAGGGACATAACAGAGCTCCTCCATGTGTCACAGTAGGGACAATGTTTCAGGATAGGCTTTCCAACCATACAGCTGATGTGCCCGGCCAAAAAGTCTCCTCTGTCCATAGGACATTCCCCAGAAGCTTTGTGGTTGTCAGCATAGAGTTTGGTTATTACTTGTGTCAGATTCCGGTTATTCCTGGGACCATTGTGGGTTTTCTTTCATTAAAAGAGGTGACCAACAATTTTGTCCCCGTGTGCATATGATTGATGGGTGTCTGCCTGTAGGACCTCCAGTGATCATGAGAAGGGGGGTCCCGCATGCCCTGTATGAGTCCCATATGTGCCCTTCTGCCCCATGCTATTCTATGCTGTCTTGGCAGTCCCACAAATATGAATAGAGCGGCCGTGTCCACATACAAGCTGCTGTTACATCCATATGGGGCTCCCCAGCCGTGTCTTTATGATTAGTGGGGCTCCCCGTGGTCAGATAGTTACCCTATATCCTGTATTTAATATGAGGCATTGTGGCAGGATCATTAAAGGGGTTGTCCAGTTGGATTCTATGGCCTATCCTATGTCTGACGTCAATGAGAGCTGAGTAGCAGCAGCAGGGCCTGGCCATTACACGGGGCTCAGAGCCAATGGCATGTGGCCCTATGTTGTGTATATTATGGGCGCCCCCACCAATCACATATATAAGACCTATCCTAGGATCGGACATATAATCCATATTCCTGGACAAACCCTTTAAGAATCTACAACACTTGTTGCTTACAAGGCTACAAAATTTACATTTCCAAATTTTTTAAAAGGCCAAACAAACTGCTGCTCATCATGAATCCCCCAGACCCCCTGCCCTGCCCCCCCCCCCCCCTTATACTTACTGTTTTATTTTTCTGGAACAATCTTCTGGCTTCTTCTACAATGTACCTTCTTTCCTTCGTGGTTTCCTCCTCCAGTCCTGATAAAGATTTCCATTTTCTCGCTATTCTGAAAATTTTACGATAGAGACCAAGGACTTCTGGACGCGTTGCGGCCGCCATTCTGGAGACCTGTATGTGCAGAGGACGATGGGCATTAGCAGAGCAGATTTATTTAGTGTATACTGTATATACATATATGTCTATATATACTGCAGACATGCACTGTGCACAGACATCGCACTTTGATGGCTTCAGGACCAGTGTCTGGACACACCCAGGACACCCCCGGGGACAATGGGACCCTCGCTTTACAACACACTGAGGATTGGTGGGACTCTCACCTGTCAGGTATTGTCTCTGCAGCAGGTTATATCACTAGTGACTAATACAAGGCACAATAACAGATAAGACTGGAAAGCAGGGCCGGCCACCAGGGACTCGCACCTGAAAGCCGCAGTGAGGACAATCCCAGCTGCCAGCAGCAGATCTGACCTATAACCTGAGGATAAGGCCGCACGTCCTGAGAGCCACAGCCAGAAAGTGCTGCAGAGAAGAGTCCGCAGAGATTTCCTCTACAGCCTGTCTGTCCCTATTACACCGATCCCTGCGGAAATGCTGCTCTTTTCTCACAGGGTCCATTTTATAAAAAATCGCAACGGTTTTTGAAAATTGCAGCAAGTCCGCTGCGGATATTCTCCTGCAAAGTGAGGATTGGATCAGCCAGAAAGCAGGTCCTGTCCTATCTACAGGTTATATATAGTGTCCTATCTACAGGTTATATATAGTGTCCTATCTACAGGTTATAGAGGGGCAGATTGTATATAGTGTCCTATCTACAGGTTATAGAGGGGCAGATTGTATATAGTGTCCTATCTACAGGTTATAGAGGAGCAGATTGTATATAGTGTCCTATCTACAGGTTATAGAGCAGATTGTATATAGTGTCCTATCTACAGGATATAGAGGAGCAGATTGTATATAGTGTCCTATCTACAGGTTATAGAGGAGCAGATTGTATATAGTGTCCTATCTACAGGTTATAGAGCAGATTGTATATAGTGTCCTATCTACAGGTTATATAGAGCAGATTGTATATAGTGTCCTATCTACAGGTTATACAGGAGCAGATTGTATATAGTGTCCTATCTACAGGTTATAGAGGAGCAGATTGTATATAGTGTCCTATCTACAGGTTATAGAGGAGCAGATTGTATATAGTGTCCTATCTACAGGTTATAGAGGAGCAGATTGTATATAGTGTCCTATCTACAGGATATAGAGGGGCAGATTGTATATAGTGTCCTATCTACAGGTTATAGAGGGGCAGATTGTATATAGTGTCCTATCTACAGGTTATAGAGCAGATTGTATATAGTGTCCTATCTACAGGTTATAGAGCAGATTGTATATAGTGTCCTATCTACAGGTTATAGAGGAGCAGATTGTATATAGTGTCCTATCTACAGGTTATAGAGGAGCAGATTGTATATAGTGTCCTATCTACAGGATATAGAGGAGCAGATTGTATATAGTGTCCTATCTACAGGTTATAGAGGGGCAGATTGTATATAGTGTCCTATCTACAGGTTATAGAGCAGATTGTATATAGTGTCCTATCTACAGGTTATAGAGCAGATTGTATATAGTGTCCTATCTACAGGTTATAGAGCAGATTGTATATAGTGTCCTATCTACAGGTTACAGAGCAGATTGTATATAGTGTCCTGTCTACAGGTTATAGAGGAGCAGATTGTATATAGTGTCCTATCTACAGGTTATATATAGTGTCCTATCTACAGGTTATATATAGTGTCCTATCTACAGGTTATATATAGTGTCCTATCTACAGGTTATAGAGGAGCAGATTGTATATAGTGTCCTATCTACAGGTTATAGAGCAGATTGTATATAGTGTCCTATCTACAGGTTATAGAGCAGATTGTATATAGTGTCCTATCTACAGGTTATAGAGCAGATTGTATATAGTGTCCTGTCTACAGGTTATAGAGGAGCAGATTGTATATAGTGTCCTATCTACAGGTTATATATAGTGTCCTATCTACAGGTTATATATAGTGTCCTATCTACAGGTTATAGAGGAGCAGATTGTATATAGTGTCCTATCTACAGGTTATAGAGCAGATTGTATATAGTGTCCTATCTACAGGTTATAGAGGAGCAGATTGTATATAGTGTCCTATCTACAGGTTATAGAGCAGATTGTATATAGTGTCCTATCTACAGGTTATAGAGCAGATTGTATATAGTGTCCTATCTACAGGTTATAGAGGAGCAGATTGTATATAGTGTCCTATCTACAGGTTATAGAGCAGATTGTATATAGTGTCCTATCTACAGGTTATAGAGGGGCAGATTGTATATAGTGTCCTATCTACAGGATATAGAGGAGCAGATTGTATATAGTGTCCTATCTACAGGTTATAGAGGAGCAGATTGTATATAGTGTCCTATCTACAGGTTATAGAGCAGATTGTATATAGTGTCCTATCTACAGGTTATAGAGGAGCAGATTGTATATAGTGTCCTATCTACAGGTTATAGAGGGGCAGATTGTATATAGTGTCCCATCTACAGGATATAGAGGAGCAGATTGTATATAGTGTCCCATCTACAGGTTATAGAGGAGCAGATTGTATATAGTGTCCTATCTACAGGTTATAGAGGAGCAGATTGTATATAGTGTCCTATCTACAGGTTATAGAGGAGCAGATTGTATATAGTGTCCTATCTACAGGTTATAGAGGAGCAGATTGTATATAGTGTCCTATCTACAGGTTATAGAGGGGCAGATTGTATATAGTGTCCTATCTACAGGTTATAGAGGGGCAGATTGTATATAGTGTCCTATCTACAGGTTATAGAGGGGCAGATTGTATATAGTGTCCTATCTACAGGTTATAGAGGGGCAGATTGTATATAGTGTCCTATCTACAGGTTATAGAGCAGATTGTATATAGTGTCCTATCTACAGGTTATAGAGGAGCAGATTATATATAGTGTCCTATCTACAGGTTATAGAGGAGCAGATTGTATATAGTGTCCTATCTACAGGTTATAGAGGGGCAGATTGTATATAGTGTCCTATCTACAGGTTATAGAGGAGCAGATTGTATATAGTGTCCTATCTACAGGTTATAGAGCAGATTGTATATAGTGTCCTATCTACAGGTTATAGAGGAGCAGATTGTATATAGTGTCCTATCTACAGGTTATAGAGGGGCAGATTGTATATAGTGTCCTATCTACAGGTTATAGAGGAGCAGATTGTATATAGTGTCCTATCTACAGGTTATAGAGGGGCAGATTGTATATAGTGTCCTATCTACAGGTTATAGAGCAGATTGTATATAGTGTCCTATCTACAGGTTATAGAGCAGATTGTATATAGTGTCCTATCTACAGGATATAGAGGAGCAGATTGTATATAGTGTCCTATCTACAGGTTATAGAGGAGCAGATTGTATATAGTGTCCTATCTACAGGTTATAGAGGAGCAGATTGTATATAGTGTCCCATCTACAGGTTATAGAGCAGCAGATTGTATATAGTGTCCTATCTACAGGTTATAGAGCAGATTGTATATAGTGTCCTATCTACAGGTTATAGAGGAGCAGATTGTATATAGTGTCCTATCTACAGGTTATAGAGGAGCAGATTGTATATAGTGTCCTATCTACAGGTTATAGAGCAGATTGTATATAGTGTCCTATCTACAGGTTATAGAGGAGCAGATTGTATATAGTGTCCTATCTACAGGTTATAGAGGAGCAGATTGTATATAGTGTCCTATCTACAGGTTATAGAGCAGATTGTATATAGTGTCCTATCTACAGGTTATATAGAGCAGATTGTATATAGTGTCCTATCTACAGGTTATAGAGCAGATTGTATATAGTGTCCTATCTACAGGTTATAGAGCAGATTGTATATAGTGTCCTATCTACAGGTTATAGAGGGGCAGATTGTATATAGTGTCCTATCTACAGGTTATAGAGGAGCAGATTGTATATAGTGTCCTATCCACAGGTTATAGAGGAGCAGATTGTATATAGTGTCCTATCTACAGGTTATAGAGGAGCAGATTGTATATAGTGTCCTATCTACAGGTTATAGAGGAGCAGATTGTATATAGTGTCCTATCTACAGGTTATAGAGAAGCAGATTGTATATAGTGTCCTATCTACAGGTTATAGAGGAGCAGATTGTATATAGTGTCCTATCTACAGGTTATAGAGGAGCAGATTGTATATAGTGTCCTATCTACAGGTTATAGAGGAGCAGATTGTATATAGTGTCCTATCTACAGGTTATAGAGGGGCAGATTGTATATAGTGTCCTATCTACAGGTTATATATAGTGTCCTATCTACAGGTTATAGAGGGGCAGATTGTATATAGTGTCCTATCTACAGGTTATAGAGCAGATTGTATATAGTGTCCTATCTACAGGTTATAGAGCAGATTGTATATAGTGTCCTATCTACAGGTTATAGAGGAGCAGATTGTATATAGTGTCCTATCTACAGGTTATATATAGTGTCCTATCTACAGGTTATAGAGCAGATTGTATATAGTGTCCTATCTACAGGTTATAGAGGAGCAGATTGTATATAGTGTCCTATCTACAGGTTATAGAGGAGCAGATTGTATATAGTGTCCTATCTACAGGTTATAGAGGGGCAGATTGTATATAGTGTCCTATCTACAGGTTATAGAGGAGCAGATTGTATATAGTGTCCTATCTACAGGTTATATATAGTGTCCTATCTACAGGTTATAGAGGGGCAGATTGTATATAGTGTCCTATCTACAGGTTATAGAGCAGATTGTATATAGTGTCCTATCTACAGGTTATAGAGCAGCAGATTGTATATAGTGTCCTATCTACAGGTTATAGAGGAGCAGATTGTATATAGTGTCCTATCTACAGGTTATAGAGCAGATTGTATATAGTGTCCTATCTACAGGTTATAGAGGAGCAGATTGTATATAGTGTCCTATCTACAGGTTATAGAGGAGCAGATTGTATATAGTGTCCTATCTACAGGTTATAGAGGAGCAGATTGTATATAGTGTCCTATCTACAGGTTATAGAGGGGCAGATTGTATATAGTGTCCTATCTACAGGTTATATATAGTGTCCTATCTACAGGTTATAGAGGGGCAGATTGTATATAGTGTCCTATCTACAGGTTATAGAGCAGATTGTATATAGTGTCCTATCTACAGGTTATAGAGCAGATTGTATATAGTGTCCTATCTACAGGTTATAGAGGAGCAGATTGTATATAGTGTCCTATCTACAGGTTATATATAGTGTCCTATCTACAGGTTATAGAGCAGATTGTATATAGTGTCCTATCTACAGGTTATAGAGGAGCAGATTGTATATAGTGTCCTATCTACAGGTTATAGAGGAGCAGATTGTATATAGTGTCCTATCTACAGGTTATAGAGGGGCAGATTGTATATAGTGTCCTATCTACAGGTTATAGAGGAGCAGATTGTATATAGTGTCCTATCTACAGGTTATATATAGTGTCCTATCTACAGGTTATAGAGGGGCAGATTGTATATAGTGTCCTATCTACAGGTTATAGAGCAGATTGTATATAGTGTCCTATCTACAGGTTATAGAGCAGCAGATTGTATATAGTGTCCTATCTACAGGTTATAGAGCAGATTGTATATAGTGTCCTATCTACAGGTTATAGAGGAGCAGATTGTATATAGTGTCCTATCTACAGGTTATAGAGGAGCAGATTGTATATAGTGTCCTATCTACAGGTTATAGAGGAGCAGATTGTATATAGTGTCCTATCTACAGGTTATATATAGTGTCCTATCTACAGGTTATAGAGGGGCAGATTGTATATAGTGTCCTATCTACAGGTTATAGAGCAGATTGTATATAGTGTCCTATCTACAGGTTATAGAGCAGCAGATTGTATATAGTGTCCTATCTACAGGTTATAGAGGAGCAGATTGTATATAGTGTCCTATCTACAGGTTATAGAGGAGCAGATTGTATATAGTGTCCTATCTACAGGTTATAGAGGAGCAGATTGTATATAGTGTCCTATCTACAGGTTATAGAGGAGCAGATTGTATATAGTGTCCTATCTACAGGTTATAGAGGAGCAGATTGTATATAGTGTCCTATCTACAGGTTATAGAGGAGCAGATTGTATATAGTGTCCTATCTACAGGTTATAGAGGAGCAGATTGTATATAGTGTCCTATCTACAGGTTATAGAGCAGATTGTATATAGTGTCCTATCTACAGGTTATAGAGGGGCAGATTGTATATAGTGTCCTATCTACAGGTTATAGAGGAGCAGATTGTATATAGTGTCCTATCTACAGGTTATAGAGCAGATTGTATATAGTGTCCTATCTACAGGTTATATAGAGCAGATTGTATATAGTGTCCTATCTACAGGTTATAGAGGAGCAGATTGTATATAGTGTCCTATCTACAGGTTATAGAGGAGCAGATTGTATATAGTGTCCTATCTACAGGTTATAGAGGAGAAGATTGTATATAGTGTCCTATCTATAGGTTATAGAGGAGCAGATTGTATATAGTGTCCTATCTACAGGTTATAGAGGAGCAGATTGTATATAGTGTCCCATCTACAGGTTATAGAGCAGCAGATTGTATATAGTGTCCTATCTACAGGTTATAGAGCAGATTGTATATAGTGTCCTATCTACAGGTTATAGAGCAGATTGTATATAGTGTCCCATCTACAGGTTATAGAGCAGATTGTATATAGTGTCCTATCTACAGGATATAGAGGGGCAGATTGTATATAGTGTCCTATCTACAGGTTATAGAGCAGATTGTATATAGTGTCCTATCTACAGGTTATAGAGCAGATTGTATATAGTGTCCTATCTACAGGTTATAGAGGAGCAGATTGTATATAGTGTCCTATCTACAGGTTATAGAGGAGCAGATTGTATATAGTGTCCTATCTACAGGTTATAGAGGAGAAGATTGTATATAGTGTCCTATCTACAGGTTATAGAGGAGCAGATTGTATATAGTGTCCCATCTACAGGTTATAGAGCAGCAGATTGTATATAGTGTCCTATCTACAGGTTATAGAGCAGATTGTATATAGTGTCCTATCTACAGGTTATAGAGCAGATTGTATATAGTGTCCTATCTACAGGTTATAGAGCGGCAGATTATATATAGTGTCCTATCTACAGGTTATAGAGCGGCAGATTATATATAGTGTCCTATCTACAGGTTATAGAGGGGCAGATTGTATATAGTGTCCTATCTACAGGTTATAGAGGAGCAGATTGTATATAGTGTCCTATCTACAGGTTATAGAGGAGCAGATTGTATATAGTGTCCTATCTACAGGTTATAGAGAGCAGATTGTATATAGTGTCCTATCTACAGGTTATAGAGCAGATTGTATATAGTGTCCTATCTACAGGTTATAGAGAGCAGATTGTATATAGTGTCCTATCTACAGGTTATAGAGCAGATTGTATATAGTGTCCTATCTACAGGTTATAGAGGAGCAGATTGTATATAGTGTCCTATCTACAGGTTATAGAGGGGCAGATTGTATATAGTGTCCTATCTACAGGTTATAGAGGAGCAGATTGTATATAGTGTCCTATCTACAGGTTATAGAGGAGCAGATTGTATATAGTGTCCTATCTACAGGTTATAGAGGAGCAGATTGTATATAGTGTCCTATCTACAGGTTATATATAGTGTCCTATCTACAGGTTATAGAGGAGCAGATTGTATATAGTGTCCTATCTACAGGTTATAGAGCAGATTGTATATAGTGTCCTATCTACAGGTTATAGAGGAGCAGATTGTATATAGTGTCCTATCTACAGGTTATAGAGGAGCAGATTGTATATAGTGTCCTATCTACAGGTTATAGAGGAGCAGATTGTATATAGTGTCCTATCTACAGGTTATAGAGGAGCAGATTGTATATAGTGTCCTATCTACAGGATATAGAGCAGATTGTATATAGTGTCCTATCTACAGGTTATAGAGGAGCAGATTGTATATAGTGTCCTATCTACAGGTTATAGAGCAGATTGTATATAGTGTCCTATCTACAGGTTATAGAGGAGCAGATTGTATATAGTGTCCTATCTACAGGTTATAGAGCAGATTGTATATAGTGTCCTATCTACAGGTTATAGAGCGGCAGATTATATATAGTGTCCTATCTACAGGTTATAGAGGAGCAGATTGTATATAGTGTCCTATCTACAGGTTATAGAGGAGCAGATTGTATATAGTGTCCTATCTACAGGTTATAGAGGGGCAGATTGTATATAGTGTCCTATCTACAGGTTATAGAGGAGCAGATTGTATATAGTGTCCTATCTACAGGTTATAGAGGGGCAGATTGTATATAGTGTCCTATCTACAGGTTATAGAGGGGCAGATTGTATATAGTGTCCTATCTACAGGTTATAGAGCAGATTGTATATAGTGTCCTATCTACAGGTTATACAGCAGATTGTATATAGTGTCCTATCTACAGGTTATACAGGGGCAGATTGTATATAGTGTCCTATCTACAGGTTATAGAGGGGCAGATTGTATATAGTGTCCTATCTACAGGTTATAGAGGAGCAGATTGTATATAGTGTCCTATCTACAGGTTATAGAGGAGCAGATTGTATATAGTGTCCTATCTACAGGTTATAGAGGAGCAGATTGTATATAGTGTCCTATCTACAGGTTATAGAGGGGCAGATTGTATATAGTGTCCTATCTACAGGTTATAGAGGAGCAGATTGTATATAGTGTCCTATCTACAGGTTATAGAGGGGCAGATTGTATATAGTGTCCTATCTACAGGTTATAGAGGGGCAGATTGTATATAGTGTCCTATCTACAGGTTATAGAGCAGCAGATTGTATATAGTGTCCTATCTACAGGTTATAGAGGAGCAGATTGTATATAGTGTCCTATCTACAGGTTATAGAGAGCAGATTGTATATAGTGTCCTATCTACAGGTTATAGAGCAGATTGTATATAGTGTCCTATCTACAGGTTATAGAGGAGCAGATTGTATATAGTGTCCTATCTACAGGTTATAGAGGAGCAGATTGTATATAGTGTCCTATCTACAGGTTATAGAGGAGCAGATTGTATATAGTGTCCTATCTACAGGTTATAGAGGAGCAGATTGTATATAGTGTCCTATCTACAGGTTATAGAGGAGCAGATTGTATATAGTGTCCTATCTACAGGTTATAGAGGAGCAGATTGTATATAGTGTCCTATCTACAGGTTATAGAGGAGCAGATTGTATATAGTGTCCTATCTACAGGTTATAGAGGAGCAGATTGTATATAGTGTCCTATCTACAGGTTATAGAGGAGCAGATTGTATATAGTGTCCTATCTACAGGTTATAGAGGAGCAGATTGTATATAGTGTCCTATCTACAGGTTATAGAGCAGATTGTATATAGTGTCCTATCTACAGGTTATAGAGCAGATTGTATATAGTGTCCTATCTACAGGTTATAGAGGGGCAGATTGTATATAGTGTCCTATCTACAGGTTATAGAGGGGCAGATTGTATATAGTGTCCTATCTACAGGTTATAGAGGAGCAGATTGTATATAGTGTCCTATCTACAGGTTATAGAGGAGCAGATTGTATATAGTGTCCTATCTACAGGTTATAGAGGAGCAGATTGTATATAGTGTCCTATCTACAGGTTATAGAGGAGCAGATTGTATATAGTGTCCTATCTACAGGTTATAGAGGAGCAGATTGTATATAGTGTCCTATCTACAGGTTATAGAGGAGCAGATTGTATATAGTGTCCTATCTACAGGTTATAGAGCAGATTGTATATAGTGTCCTATCTACAGGTTATAGAGGAGCAGATTGTATATAGTGTCCTATCTACAGGTTATAGAGGAGCAGATTGTATATAGTGTCCTATCTACAGGTTATAGAGCAGATTGTATATAGTGTCCTATCTACAGGTTATAGAGGAGCAGATTGTATATAGTGTCCTATCTACAGGTTATAGAGGAGCAGATTGTATATAGTGTCCTATCTACAGGTTATAGAGGAGCAGATTGTATATAGTGTCCTATCTACAGGTTATAGAGGAGCAGATTGTATATAGTGTCCTATCTACAGGTTATAGAGCAGATTGTATATAGTGTCCTATCTACAGGTTATAGAGGAGCAGATTGTATATAGTGTCCTATCTACAGGTTATAGAGGAGCAGATTGTATATAGTGTCCTATCTACAGGTTATAGAGGAGCAGATTGTATATAGTGTCCTATCTACAGGTTATAGAGGAGCAGATTGTATATAGTGTCCTATCTACAGTTCAGTATATCCTGTCATTTATACCTGTTCTCATTCTGGGGTTAGGAGTCCAGTGGGCGGTGCTATCAGTGATGATCAATCTTCTATATGTATACTGATAGGACCGCCCACTGGACTCCTAAGGGGCCATTCACATTCACGTGAGGAACTTGGTGTGGAATTTCAGTGCTGAAAAAAAAGCCTTAAAAGGTCTAGTTCACACGGGGACAAGGAGGTGGATTCTGACAATGGTGGTCTATGTACAGGGCTGTACAGGGTTTTATTTTTTACTCTAGTTTTTTTCTGCTAGGCGAAAAAAGAAGCGACAAGACCTTTATTCGTGCGTTTTTCGCCTGATGAAAGCAATAGAAGTGAATAGGAAGCAAAAAAAACACGCGAAAAAAACGTGACACGATTTTTGCGGCCCATTCACTTTACTGGAGGGGAAAACTGCCTGGTGGTTTTTACAAAAAACGGCTGCACAAAAAGCGCGGCAAGGCCCAAACAATACTCACTAATGAGGAAGAGATTTATTACAGGACCAAAATAAGCCGCACGTAGTTCATGTGTGAACTAGCCCTAAAGTCCATGGGAGGCTTATTCTTCAGCGCTGAATTTCCTCCCTGTGAGGGCTCTATAGCCTGAGAGGAAGAGACGTCTATGGAGAAGTGAGAGGATATTTGTGACCCCCCCTCCCTCTATTACTATATACACCTCCTCCTCTATGTATATACATGAGCTCTATATCCTCCTGCTCTATGTATATACATGTGCTCTGTATCCTCCTCTATATATACACATGTACACGGCTCTCTGAGCGGCGTCTCCCCGGGACACTACAAGGCCCAGCATGTCTCCGCACCTCAGCCAAACAGACTCCCTCACAGCCTCACCTCAGTGTCCCTGTGACGTCAGTACGCTCCAGTTGCCGCGGAGTCACGTACGTACCGCCCCCTCTGGTGACGTCGCCGTAAGGAGGCGGTTTTACCAGTGGAGGTGACGTCACACTTCACCCCCTCCCGCTGAAGTCCGTGACGTCACCAGATGTGCGCGTCGTCGCGCTAGTGACGTCACGACGGGCGGAGAAGAAGGTGGGAGAGGTGCGGACGTCGCAAGGGAGACAGCTGACTGGGCGCCCCGGCCCCCCGGCTCCTGTGACACAATGCGGGAGAGCAGGAAGTGATGCGGGGGCTTCAGTCACGGCAGACATGGTGAGATGAGGGGGGTGCAGGGCGGTGTGTGTGGGGGCAGGAGAGGGGCGCAACACCCATCTAATCCTCAGCCGGGGGTCCTGCACAACACAAAGAGCAGCAGCTCAGAATACACAGGGCGCCCCCTACTGTGGTACCCACAAGCTTAGTATGTGACACATCTGTACACCCTGCAGGGGATCATATATATATTGTATACTGTCCTGTATATACTGTATACTGCCCTGTATATACTGGAGTGTCTGTACTGTCCTGTATATACTGTAGTGTCTGTACTGTCCTGTATATACTGGAGTGTCTGTACTGTCCTGTATATACTGTAGTGTCTGTACTGTCCTGTATATACTGTAGTGTCTGTACTGTCCTGTATATACTGTAGTGTCTGTACTGTCCTATATATACTGTAGTGTCTGTACTGCCCTGTATATACTGTAGTGCCTGTACTGTCCTGTATATACTGTAGTGTCTGTACTGCCCTGTATATACTGTAGTGTCTGTACTGTCCTGTATATACTGTAGTGTCTGTACTGTCCTGTATATACTGTAGTGTCTGTACCGTCCTGTATATACTGTAGTGTCTGTACTGTCCTGTATATACTGTAGTGTCTGTACTGTCCTGTATATACTGTAGTGTCTGTACTGTCCTGTATATACTGTAGTGTCTGTACTGTCCTGTATATACTGTAGTGTCTGTACTGTCCTGTATATACTGTACTGTCCTGTATGTACTGTAGTGTCTGTACTGTCCTGTATATACTGTAGTGTCTGTACTGTCCTGTATATACTGTAGTGTCTGTACTGTCCTGTATATACTGGAGTGTCTGTACTGTCCTGTATATACTGGAGTGTCTGTACTGTCCTGTATATACTGGAGTGTCTGTACTGTCCTGTATATACTGGAGTGTCTGTACTGTCCTGTATATACTGGAGTGTCTGTACTGTCCTGTATATACTGGAGTGTCTGTACTGTCCTGTATATACTGGAGTGTCTGTACTGTCCTGTATATACTGGAGTGTCTGTACTGTCCTGTATATACTGGAGTGTCTGTACTGTCCTGTATATACTGGAGTGTCTGTACTGTCCTGTATATACTGGAGTGCCTGTACTGTCCTGTATATACTGTAGTGCCTGTACTGCCCTGTATATACTGGAGTGTCTGTACTGCCCTGTATATACTGTAGTGTCTGTACTGTCCTGTATATACTGTAGTGTCTGTACTGTCCTGTATATACTGTAGTGTCTGTACTGCCCTGTATATACTGTAGTGTCTGTACTGCCCTGTATATACTGTAGTGTCTGTACTGCCCTGTATATACTGTAGTGTCTGTACTGTCCTGTATATACTGTAGTGTCTGTACTGTCCTGTATATACTGGAGTGTCTGTACTGTCCTGTATATACTGGAGTGTCTGTACTGTCCTGTATATACTGTAGTGTCTGTACTGTCCTGTATATACTGTACTGTCCTGTATATACTGTAGTGTCTGTACTGTCCTGTATATACTGTAGTGTCTGTACTGTCCTGTATATACTGTATACTGTCCTGTATATACTGGAGTGTCTGTACTGTCCTGTATATACTGGAGTGTCTGTACTGTCCTGTATATACTGGAGTGTCTGTACTGTCCTGTATATACTGGAGTGTCTGTACTGTCCTGTATATACTGGAGTGTCTGTACTGTCCTGTATGTACTGGAGTGTCTGTACTGTCCTGTATGTACTGTAGTGTCTGTACTGTCCTGTATGTACTGTAGTGTCTGTACTGTCCTGTATATACTGTAGTGTCTGTACTGTCCTGTATATACTGTAGTGTCTGTACTGTCCTGTATATACTGTAGTGTCTGTACTGTCCTGTATATACTGTAGTGTCTGTACTGTCCTGCATATACTGTAGTGCCTGTACTGCCCTGTATATACTGTAGTGTCTGTACTGTCCTGTATATACTGTAGTGTCTGTACTGTCCTGTATATACTGTAGTGTCTGTACTGTCCTGTATATACTGTAGTGTCTGTACTGTCCTGTATATACTGTAGTGTCTGTACTGTCCTGTATGTACTGTAGTGTCTGTACTGTCCTGCATGTACTGGAGTGTCTGTACTGCCCTGCATATACTGTAGTGTCTGTACTGCCCTGTATATACTGTAGTGTCTGTACTGTCCTGTATATACTGTAGTGCCTGTACTGTCCTGTATGTACTGTAGTGTCTGTACTGTCCTGTATGTACTGTAGTGTCTGTACTGTCCTGTATGTACTGTAGTGTCTGTACTGTCCTGTATGTACTGGAGTGTCTGTACTGTCCTGTATATACTGTACTGTCCTGTATATACTGTAGTGTCTGTACTGTCCTGTATATACTGTAGTGTCTGTACTGTCCTGTATCTACTGTATACTGTCCTGTATATACTGTAGTGTCTGTACTGTCCTGTATATACTGTAGTGTCTGTACTGTCCTGTATATACTGGAGTGTCTGTACTGTCCTGTATATACTGGAGTGTCTGTACTGTCCTGTATATACTGGAGTGTCTGTACTGTCCTGTATATACTGGAGTGTCTGTACTGTCCTGTATATACTGGAGTGTCTGTACTGTCCTGTATATACTGGAGTGTCTGTACTGTCCTGTATATACTGGAGTGCCTGTACTGTCCTGTATATACTGGAGTGCCTATCCTGTCCTGTATATACTGGAGTGCTTGTCCTGTCCTGTATATACTGGAGTGTCTGTACTGTCCTGTATATACTGTAGTGTCTGTACTGTCCTGCATATACTGGAGTGTCTGTACTGCCCTGCATATACTGTAGTGTCTGTACTGTCCTGTATGTACTGGAGTGTCTGTACTGTCCTGTATGTACTGGAGTGTCTGTACTGTCATGTATATACTGTACTGTCCTGTATATACTGTAGTGTCTGTACTGTCCTGTATATACTGTAGTGTCTGTACTGTCCTGTATATACTGGAGTGTCTGTACTGTCCTGTATATACTGGAGTGTCTGTACTGTCCTGTATGTACTGGAGTGTCTGTACTGTCCTGTATGTACTGGAGTGTCTGTACTGTCATGTATATACTGTACTGTCCTGTATATACTGTAGTGTCTGTACTGTCCTGTATATACTGGAGTGTCTGTACTGTCCTGTATATACTGGAGTGTCTGTACTGTCCTGTATATACTGTACTGTCTGTACTGTCCTGTATATACTGGAGTGTCTGTACTGTCCTGTATATACTGGAGTGTCTGTACTGTCCTGTATATACTGTACTGTCCTGTATATACTGTAGTGTCTGTACTGTCCTGTATATACTGGAGTGTCTGTACTGTCCTGTATATACTGGAGTGTCTGTACTGTCCTGTATATACTGGAGTGTCTGTACTGTCCTGTATATACTGTAGTGTCTGTACTGTCCTGTATCTACTGTATACTGTCCTGTATATACTGTAGTGTCTGTACTGTCCTGTATATACTGTAGTGTCTGTACTGTCCTGTATATACTGGAGTGTCTGTACTGTCCTGTATATACTGGAGTGTCTGTACTGTCCTGTATATACTGGAGTGTCTGTACTGTCCTGTATATACTGGAGTGTCTGTACTGTCCTGTATATACTGGAGTGTCTGTACTGTCCTGTATATACTGGAGTGTCTGTACTGTCCTGTATATACTGGAGTGTCTGTACTGTCCTGTATATACTGTAGTGTCTGTACTGTCCTGTATATACTGTAGTGTCTGTACTGTCCTGTATATACTGTAGTGTCTGTACTGTCCTGTATGTACTGGAGTGTCTGTACTGTCCTGTATGTACTGGAGTGTCTGTACTGTCATGTATATACTGTACTGTCCTGTATATACTGTAGTGTCTGTACTGTCCTGTATATACTGTAGTGTCTGTACTGTCCTGTATATACTGGAGTGTCTGTACTGTCCTGTATATACTGGAGTGTCTGTACTGTCCTGTATGTACTGGAGTGTCTGTACTGTCCTGTATGTACTGGAGTGTCTGTACTGTCATGTATATACTGTACTGTCCTGTATATACTGTAGTGTCTGTACTGTCCTGTATATACTGTAGTGTCTGTACTGTCCTGTATATACTGGAGTGTCTGTACTGTCCTGTATATACTGTACTGTCCTGTATATACTGTAGTGTCTGTACTGTCCTGTATATACTGTAGTGTCTGTACTGTCCTGTATATACTGGAGTGTCTGTACTGTCCTGTATATACTGGAGTGTCTGTACTGTCCTGTATATACTGTAGTGCCTGTACTGTCCTGTATATACTGTAGTGTCTGTACTGTCCTGTATATACTGGAGTGTCTGTACTGTCCTGTATATACTGTAGTGCCTGTACTGTCCTGTATATACTGTAGTGCCTGTACTGCCCTGTATATACTGTACTGTCTGTACTGTCCTGTATGTACTGTAGTGTCTGTACTGTCCTGTATATACTGTAGTGTCTGTACTGTCCTGTATATACTGTAGTGTCTGTACTGTCCTGTATATACTGGAGTGTCTGTACTGTCCTGTATATACTGGAGTGTCTGTACTGTCCTGTATATACTGTACTGTCCTGTATATACTGTAGTGTCTGTACTGTCCTGTATATACTGTAGTGTCTGTACTGTCCTGTATATACTGTAGTGCCTGTACTGCCCTGTATATACTGTAGTGTCTGTACTGTCCTGTATATACTGTAGTGTCTGTACTGTCCTGTATATACTGTAGTGTCTGTACTGTCCTGTATATACTGTAGTGTCTGTACTGTCCTGTATATACTGGAGTGTCTGTACTGTCCTGTATATACTGTACTGTCCTGTATATACTGTAGTGTCTGTACTGTCCTGTATATACTGTAGTGTCTGTACTGTCCTGTATATACTGGAGTGTCTGTACTGTCCTGTATATACTGGAGTGTCTGTACTGTCCTGTATATACTGTACTGTCCTGTATATACTGTAGTGTCTGTACTGTCCTGTATATACTGTAGTGTCTGTACTGTCCTGTATCTACTGTATACTGTCCTGTATATACTGTAGTGTCTGTACTGTCCTGTATATACTGTAGTGTCTGTACTGTCCTGTATATACTGTAGTGTCTGTACTGTCCTGTATATACTGTAGTGTCTGTACTGTCCTGTATATACTGTAGTGTCTGTACTGTCCTGTATATACTGTAGTGTCTGTACTGTCCTGTATATACTGTAGTGTCTGTACTGTCCTGTATATACTGTAGTGTCTGTACTGTCCTGTATATACTGGAGTGTCTGTACTGTCCTGTATATACTGGAGTGTCTGTACTGTCCTGTATATACTGTAGTGTCTGTACTGTCCTGTATATACTGTAGTGTCTGTACTGTCCTGCATATACTGTTCTGCCCTGTATATACTGGAGTGTCTGTACTGTCCTGTATATACTGGAGTGTCTGTACTGTCCTGTATATACTGGAGTGTCTGTACTGTCCTGTATATACTGGAGTGTCTGTACTGTCCTGTATATACTGGAGTGTCTGTACTGTCCTGTATATACTGGAGTGTCTGTACTGTCCTGTATATACTGGAGTGTCTGTACTGTCCTGTATATACTGGAGTGTCTGTACTGTCCTGTATATACTGGAGTGTCTGTACTGTCCTGTATATACTGGAGTGTCTGTACTGTCCTGTATATACTGGAGTGTCTGTACTGTCCTGTATATACTGGAGTGCCTGTACTGTCCTGTATATACTGGAGTGCCTGTACTGTCCTGTATATACTGGAGTGCCTGTCCTGTCCTGTATATACTGGAGTGCCTGTCCTGTCCTGTATATACTGGAGTGTCTGTACTGCCCTGTATATACTGGAGTGTCTGTACTGCCCTTTATGTACTGTAGTGTCTGTACTGCCCTGTATATACTGTAGTGTCTGTACTGTCCTGTATATACTGGAGTGTCTGTACTGTCCTGTATGTACTGTAGTGTCTGTACTGTCCTGTATATACTGGAGTGTCTGTACTGTCATGTATATACTGTACTGTCCTGTATATACTGGAGTGTCTGTACTGTCCTGTATGTACTGTAGTGTCTGTACTGTCCTGTATATACTGTAGTGTCTGTACTGTCCTGTATATACTGTACTGTCCTGTATATACTGTAGTGTCTGTACTGTCCTGTATATACTGTAGTGTCTGTACTGTCCTGTATATACTGTACTGTCCTGTATATACTGTAGTGTCTGTACTGTCCTGTATATACTGGAGTGTCTGTACTGTCCTGTATATACTGGAGTGTCTGTACTGTCCTGTATATACTGTACTGTCTGTACTGTCCTGTATATACTGTAGTGTCTGTACTGTCCTGTATATACTGTAGTGTCTGTACTGTCCTGTATATACTGTAGTGTCTGTACTGTCCTGCATATACTGTACTGTCCTGTATATACTGTAGTGTCTGTACTGTCCTGTATATACTGTAGTGTCTGTACTGTCCTGTATATACTGGAGTGTCTGTACTGTACTGTATATACTGTAGTGTCTGTACTGTCCTGTATATACTGGAGTGTCTGTACTGTCCTGTATATACTGGAGTGTCTGTACTGTCCTGTATATACTGGAGTGTCTGTACTGTCCTGTATATACTGGAGTGTCTGTACTGTCCTGTATATACTGTACTGTCCTGTATATACTGTAGTGTCTGTACTGTCCTGCATATACTGTACTGTCCTGTATATACTGGAGTGTCTGTACTGTCCTGTATATACTGGAGTGTCTGTACTGTCCTGTATATACTGGAGTGTCTGTACCGTCCTGTATATACTGGAGTGTCTGTACTGTCCTGTATATACTGGAGTGTCTGTACTGTCCTGTATATACTGGAGTGTCTGTACTGTCCTGTATATACTGGAGTGTCTGTACTGTCCTGTATATACTGTACTGTCCTGTATATACTGGAGTGTCTGTACTGTCCTGTATATACTGTACTGTCCTGTATATACTGTAGTGTCTGTACTGTCCTGCATATACTGTACTGTCCTGTATATACTGGAGTGCCTGTACTGTCCTGTATATACTGTAGTGTCTGTACTGTCCTGTATATACTGTAGTGCCTGTACTGTCCTGTATATACTGTAGTGTCTGTACTGTCCTGTATATACTGGAGTGTCTGTACTGTCCTGTATATACTGGAGTGTCTGTACTGTCCTGTATATACTGTACTGTCCTGTATATACTGTATACTGTCCTGTATATACTGTAGTGTCTGTACTGTCCTGTATATACTGTAGTGTCTGTACTGTCCTGTATATACTGGAGTGTCTGTACTGTCCTGTATATACTGGAGTGTCTGTACTGTCCTGTATATACTGGAGTGTCTGTACTGTCCTGTATATACTGGAGTGTCTGTACTGTCCTGTATATACTGGAGTGTCTGTACTGTCCTGTATATACTGGAGTGTCTGTACTGTCCTGTATATACTGGAGTGCCTGTACTGTCCTGTATATACTGGAGTGCCTGTCCTGTCCTGTATATACTGGAGTGTCTGTACTGTCCTGTATATACTGGAGTGTCTGTACTGTCCTGTATATACTGTAGTGTCTGTACTGTCCTGTATATACTGTAGTGTCTGTACTGTCCTGTATATACTGTAGTGTCTGTACCGTCCTGTATATACTGTAGTGTCTGTACCGTCCTGTATATACTGTAGTGTCTGTACCGTCCTGTATATACTGTAGTGTCTGTACTGTCCTGCATATACTGTAGTGTCTGTACTGTCCTGCATATACTGTAGTGTCTGTACTGTCCTGTATATACTGTAGTGTCTGTACTGTCCTGTATATACTGTAGTGTCTGTACCGTCCTGTATATACTGTAGTGTCTGTACTGTCCTGCATATACTGTAGTGTCTGTACTGTCCTGTATATACTGTAGTGTCTGTACTGTCCTGTATATACTGGAGTGTCTGTTCTGCCCTGTATATACTGGAGTGTCTGTACTGTCCTGTATATACTGGAGTGTCTGTACTGTCCTGTATATACTGGAGTGTCTGTACTGTCCTGTATATACTGTAGTGTCTGTACTGTCCTGTATATACTGTACTGTCCTGTATATACTGTAGTGTCTGTACTGCCCTGTATATACTGTAGTGTCTGTACTGTCCTGTATATACTGTAGTGTCTGTACTGTCCTGTATATACTGTAGTGTCTGTACCGTCCTGTATATACTGTAGTGTCTGTACCGTCCTGTATATACTGTAGTGTCTGTACCGTCCTGTATATACTGTAGTGTCTGTACTGTCCTGCATATACTGTAGTGTCTGTACTGTCCTGCATATACTGTAGTGTCTGTACTGTCCTGTATATACTGTAGTGTCTGTACTGTCCTGTATATACTGTAGTGTCTGTACTGTCCTGTATATACTGTACTGTCCTGTATATACTGTAGTGTCTGTACTGCCCTGTATATACTGTAGTGTCTGTACTGTCCTGTATATACTGTAGTGTCTGTACTGTCCTGTATATACTGTAGTGTCTGTACTGTCCTGTATATACTGGAGTGTCTGTCTGTTCTGCCCTGTATATACTGTAGTGTCTGTACTGCCCTTTATGTACTGTAGTGTCTGTACAGATTATCTTACTATGTATACACATGGGCATCAATACCTGAATAATATTCATTTGTGTGTATATACTACGCAGTGTACACTGGGGATTTGGTATCAACATGTATCCTATGGGGTATCTATAGCAGCATGTATATACCTGTATGTATCCTGTGGGGTAGCTATAGCAGCATGTATATACCTGTATGTATCCTGTGGGGTATCTATAGCAGCATGTATATACCTGTATGTATCCTGTGGGGTATCTATAGCAGCATGTATATACCTGTATGTATCCTGTGGGGTATCTATAGCAGCATGTATATACCTGTATGTATCCTGTGGGGTAGCTATAGCAGCATGTATATACCTGTATGTATCCTGTGGGGTAGCTATAGCAGCATGTATATACCTGTATGTATCCTGTGGGGTATCTATAGCAGCATGTATATACCTGTATGTATCCTGTGGGGTATCTATAGCAGCATGTATATACCTGTATGTATCCTGTGGGGTATCTATAGCAGCATGTATATACCTGTATGTATCCTATGGGGTATCTATAGCAGCATGTATACATTGAGTATTGATACCATCATGTATACACCAAGGCATCACTATTGTCATGTATACAGCAGGGTATTGTCATGTGTACGCTGGAGCTGTTCGTGTCACTATTCTCATCATATCTGACCCCTGTGTGCGGCTCTGACTACTCTGCTCTGTTATGGCGGCACTTTGCGGTCACTCTCACTTTGGGTCCCCTCCCCCCGTATATACTGGAGTGTCCCCCCCCCCCCCCCATGCAGTGTCAGCGCCATCTTTTCTTCTGTGTGATTTCTGGATTCCTTGGCTTCAGTGTGTTGTATTTGATCCGTCCATCTCTGTCCCTGATCCCTCGGCCTCATATCTGCTCTGTGTATATCATATAACTATTTAGGGGAGTGGGCGTCTGGATAATCCAGTCCCAGTACAAGAGTCAGTACTGCACTATAGTGTCCCCATAATGGGAGAGTAGTCCGCGGTGAGCATACGGTCAGTCCGCCTCTCTGGACAGGGTGCAGTATGGGACATATAGCTGTATACGCTTTGTATGGATTGTTTCACTGCCAGATCGTCCTCCATACGGTGCATGCTTGTCTTGGCAGGGTGTGCATGTGTATTCTGTAGGTCTAGGGGAGTGAGATGCTGTTAGGGACCTCTCGCTGTGGATTATACCCTGAGAGCAGGGACAGACATGATGATCTCCAACCCTTTGTTATCCCTGATATCTGCCATTGGGGGTAGATGGGACCCCCTCCATAATATTACATGGTGGACCCCTCCCTCTGACATCTGCAGAGTGGATCACGTGCATACCCAGCTTTACCCTCCAGTCACTGACTCCAGTCCTATATACATGGGAAGGGGTTTCAGCCATTCACAAATCTTTGTCTTACTGAACCCTCGGCCTTTTATTCTGGTCTGATCTCTGACATTGGCTTCTGTGTTGGGGGGTCTCGTATTGCCCGGACCCCTCCAGTTACACCTCACATATCTCCTGGACCAGGCCTGATCCTCCTGACGCCTGAGGCGACATGTCCTAACTTGTTACTATGAAATGCTGATCTAATCCTTCATGTCCTCTTATGTGTGGAGGAGCGATATAGCTTCAGATATTATTACTGTATGGTAGGATGGGACAGGCACCTATAGATTCCATACTGACACCTCAGCATGGTGTATGTGGAAGTCTATGGACACCTACCTGGGCCATGGGTGGACGGTGTGTCTCTAGACGGACGGCGTGTCTCTAGACGGACGGCGTGTCTCTAGACGGACGGCGTGTCTCTAGACGGACGGCGTGTCTCTAGACGGACGGCGTGTCTCTAGACGGACGGCGTGTCTCTAGACGGACGGCGTGTCTCTAGACGGACGGCGTGTCTCTAGACGGACGGCGTGTCTCTAGACGGACGGCGTGTCTCTAGACGGACGGCGTGTCTCTAGACGGACGGCGTGTCTCTAGACGGACGGCGTGTCTCTAGACGGACGGTATATGTCTCTAGACGGACGGCGTGTCTCTAGACGGACGGCGTGTCTCTAGACGGACGGCGTGTCTCTAGACGGACGGTATATGTCTCTAGACGGACGGCGTGTCTCTAGACGGACGGCGTGTCTCTAGACGGACGGCGTGTCTCTAGACGGACGGCGTGTCTCTAGACGGACGGCGTGTCTCTAGACGGACGGCGTGTCTCTAGACGGACGGCGTGTCTCTAGACGGACGGCGTGTCTCTAGACGGACGGCGTGTCTCTAGACGGACGGCGTGTCTCTAGACGGACGGCGTGTCTCTAGACGGACGGCGTATGTCTCTAGACGGACGGCATATGTCTCTAGACGGACGGCATATGTCTCTAGACGGACGGCGTGTCTCTAGACGGACGGCGTGTCTCTAGACGGAAGGCATATGTCTCTAGACGGACGGTATATGTCTCTAGACGGACGGCGTGTCTCTAGACGGACGGCGTGTCTCTAGACGGACGGCGTGTCTCTAGACGGACGGTATATGTCTCTAGATGGACAGCGTGTCTCTAGATGGACGGTGTATGTCTCTAGATGGACTGTATATGCCTCTAGATGGACTGTATATGTCTCTAGATGGACTGTATATGTCTCTAGATGGACTGTACATGCCTCTAGATGGACGGTATATGTCTCTAGATGGACTGTATATGTCTCTAGATGGACGGTATGTGTCTCTAGATGGACTGTATATGTCTCTAGATGGACTGTACATGCCTCTAGATGGACGGTATATGTCTCTAGATGGACTGTATATGTCTCTAGATGGACGGTATGTGTCTCTAGATGGACTGTATATGTCTCTAGATGGTCTATACTATATATGGGAGGATGTAAATAAGGAGGCAGTGCCTGTGTTGTGCTGCCCTCTATAGATCACATCTGGTACTTGCCAGCTTTACCTATAAATACCTTGAATCCCCTTTTTTTCCTGCAGTCCCTACATTCAGGGGTTACACAGCACAGCGGCGCCCGGTGTTGTCTGTCGCCTTTTAAGGCCTGACTGCCGCCATTTTTCCTCCGGTTTGTGCCAGTCATTGTTTTGCCTCCATTTCCATCCTTTTCTGATGGTTGTTTTGTGATTTTCAGTTCCTTTTTATTGTTTGCAGCTTTCTAGTTAATCTCTTACCCGGAGCCGCCATTTGTCTGTTTATAGCGGTGGAAATAGGCGTCACCTCCTAACCATGCGTCAGCTCTCTATATATATGTCACAGCATGTGGAGGCCGCTATATATACAGTGCTATAGCATGTGGAGGCCGCTATATATACAGTGCTATAGCATGTGGAGGCCGCTATATATACAGTGTTATAGCATATGGAGGCCGCTATATATACAGTGCTATAGCATGTGGAGGCCGCTATATATACAGTGTTATAGCATGTGGAGGCCGCTATATATGCAGTGTTATAGCATGTGGAGGCCGCTATATATATACAGTGTTATAGCATGTGGAGGCCGCTATATATACAGTGTTATAGCATATGGAGGCCGCTATATATACAGTGTTATAGCATGTGGAGGCCGCTATATATACAGTGTTATAGCATGTGGAGGCTGCTATATATACAGTGTTATAGCATGTGGAGGCTGCTATATATACAGTGTTATAGCATGTGGAGGCCGCTATATATACAGTGTTATAGCATGTGGAGGCTGCTATATATACAGTGTTATAGCATGTGGAGGCCACTATATATACAGTGTTATAGCATGTGGAGGCCGCTATATATACAGTGTTATAGCATGTGGAGGCCGCTATATATATACAGTGTTATAGCATGTGGAGGCCGCTATATATACAGTGTTATAGCATGTGGAGGCCGCTATATATATACAGTGTTATAGCATGTGGAGGCCGCTATATACAGTCCTATGAAAAAGTTTGGGCACCCCTATTAATCTTAATCATTTTTAGTTCTAAATATTTTGGTATTTGCAGCAGCCATTTCAGTTTGATATATCTAATAACTGATGGACACAGTAATATTTCAGGATTGAAATGAGGTTTATTGTACTAACAGAAAATGTGCAATATGCATTAAACCAAAATTTGACCGGTGCAAAAATATGGGCACCTCAACAGAAAAGTGACATTAATATTTAGTAGATCCTCCTTTTGCAAAGATAACAGCCTCTAGTCGCTTCCTGTAGCTTTTAATCAGTTCCTGGATCCTGGATGAAGGGATTTTGGACCATTTCTTTCTACAAAACAATTCAAGTTCAGTTAAGTTTGATGGTCGCCGAACATGGACAGCCCGCTCTCAAATGATCTGAAAACAAAGATTGTTCAACATAGTTGTTCAGGGGAAGGATACAAAACGTTGTCTCAGAGATTTAACCTGTCAGTTTCCACTGTGAGGAACATAGTAAGGAAATGGAAGAGCACAGGGACAGTTCTTGTTAAGCCCAGAAGTGGCAGGCCAAGAAAAATATCAGAAAGGCAGAGAAGAAGAATGGTGAGAACAGTCAAGGACAATCCACAGACACCTCCAAAGAGCTGCAGCATCATCTTGCTGCAGATGGTGTCACTGTGCATCGGTAACTATACAGCGCACTTTGCACAAATAGAAGCTGTATGGGAGAGTGATGAGAAAGAAGCCGTTTCTGCACGTACGCCACAAATAGAGTTGCCTGAGGTATGAAAAAGCACATTTGGACAAGGCAGCTTCATTTTGGAAACAAAGATTGAGTTGTTTGGTTATAAAAAAAAGGCGTTATGCATGGCGTCCAAAAAGAAACAGCATTCCAAGAAAAACACATGCTACCCACTGTAAAATTTGGTGGAGGTTCCATCATGCTTTGGGGCTGTGTGGCCAATGCCGGCACCGGGAATCTTGTTAAAGTTGAGGGTCGCATGGATTCCACTCAGTATCAGCAGATTCTTGAGAATAATGTTCAAGAATCAGTGACGAAGTTGAAGTTACGCCGGGGATGGAGATTTCAGCAAGACAATGATCCAAAACACCGCTCCAAATCCTCAGGCATTCATGCAGAGGAACAATTACAATGTTCTGGAATGGCCATCCCAGTCCCCAGACCTGAATATCATTGAACATCTGTGGGATGATTGGAAGCGGGCTGTCCATGCTCGGCGACCATCTAACTTAACTGAACTTGAATTGTTTGTCCAAAATACCTTTATCCAGGATCCAGGAACTGATTAAAAGCTACAGGAAGCGACTAGAGGCTGTTATCTCTGCAAAAGGAAGATCTACTAAATATTAATGTTGCTTTTCTGTTGAGGTGCCCATACTTTTGCACCGGTCAAATTTTGGTTTAATGCATATTGCACATTTTCTGTTAGTACAATAAACCTCATTTCAATCCTGAAATATTACTGTGTCCATCAGTTATTAGATATATCAAACTGAAATGGCTGCTGCAAACACCAAAATATTTAGAACTAAAAATGATTAAGATTAATAGGGGTGCCCAAACTTTTTCATAGGACTGTATATACAGTGTTATAGCATGTGGAGGCCTCTATATATATACAGTGTTATAGCATGTGGAGGCCGCTATATATACAGTGTTATAGCATGTGGAGGCCGCTATATATACAGTGTTATAGCATGTGGAGGCCGCTATATATACAGTGTTATAGCATGTGGAGGCCGCTATATATACAGTGTTATAGCATGTGGAGGCCGCTATATATACAGTGTTATAGCATGTGGAGGCCGCTATATATACAGTGTTATAGCATATGGAGGCCGCTATATATACAGTGTTATAGCATGTGGAGGCCGCTATATATATACAGTGTTATAGCATGTGGAGGCCGCTATATATATACAGTGTTATAGCATGTGGAGGCCGCTATATATATACAGTGTTATAGCATGTGGAGGCCGCTATATATATACAGTGTTATAGCATGTGGAGGCCGCTATATATACAGTGTTATAGCATGTGGAGGCCGCTATATATACAGTGTTATAGCATGTGGAGGCCGCTATATATATACAGTGTTATAGCATGTGGAGGCCGCTATATATATACAGTGTTATAGCATGTGGAGGCCGCTATATATACAGTGTTATAGCATGTGGAGGCCGCTATATATATACAGTGTTATAGCATGTGGAGGCCGCTATATATATACAGTGTTATAGCATGTGGAGGCCGCTATATATATACAGTGTTATAGCATGTGGAGGCCGCTATATATACAGTGTTATAGCATGTGGAGGCCGCTATATATACAGTGTTATAGCATGTGGAGGCCGCTATATACACCACACGCTGATCATTTTGGCGCCTCTTCACCTCTTACCTTACATTGTTTAGTGACTGTTCCAATTTAGTTAAATGGGGCTGAGCTGTAGCAGGGCCGAATGTCCAAAGATGAGATTGTGACTACTCTGACCTGGGAGAGGAAGCCGCACTTGCTTGGCCACCTCTACAAACAGCTGATCGGTGGGAGTGCACGGAGTCCGAGTCTCCTCTAACCCTGGTATTGATGACCTAAGGATAAACCATCCTAGTCCATGATGACCCCTTATACAGAGGTCCCTATGACGATCCTATTGTATACAGCAAGGGCTGCAGCAGAAGCTGTGCGGGACAATATGGGGGTCTTAGGAGGACGGTATAGGCTGGACGTGCTCTGTGAGCCAAGATGGCAAATATAGGCCGTAATATAATTGCATTTATTGGGCTTCTTATCAGTGCACAGCTTGTCCCTGTCTTGTGACTGTCCATGATCTTGGTTCCAGGGGTGCCCGTGTATTAGCAGACATGCTGACCGCCTCGCTCTACATTCTAGATATCTCGATAAAGGCGATTAAACGATTAACTCTTTTGTCCTGGAAGCGTTCAGAGCTGCAGGCCTGTGCCAAGAGTACAGTGTGAAATGCGGCATCCGATAATCAGGCGACCCGCGGCCTCGCCGCTCCACCATCACAGCGGGTCTTCCTTGGGACAAAGCTGTCACTTTCTGTCTCGCTCAGTCTCTTAATTGCAGCTTGGTTTATGCCGGTTGCTAGGGAAGGTTTGGTTGTAAGTCGCTGCTCTATCAGAAACTACTTGGGAGGGGCAGTGAGGGCTGGTCATGAAGCATCACTGGTACTATGGGGGGTTGCTTACTTTAAAGGGGTTATTCAGGATCTGACCAAAGAGCACTCAATGTTTTACCTGTTACACCCTGCACTACTCCAGCACCACTGCTATGACGTTCCCTGCACTACTCCAGCACCACTGCTATGGCGTTCCCTGCACTACTCCAGCACCACTGCTATGACGTTCCCTGCACTACTCCAGTACCACTGCTATGACGTTCCCTGCACTACTCCAGCACCACTGCTATGACGTTCCCTGCACTACTCCAGCACCACTGCTATGGCGTTCCCTGCACTACTCCAGCACCACTGCTATGGTGTTCCCTGCACTACTCCAGCACCACTGCTATGACGTTCCCTGCACTACTCCAGCACCGCTGCTATGGCGTTCCCTGCACTACTCCAGCACCGCTGCTATGGCGTTCCCTGCACTACTCCAGCACCGCTGCTATGGCGTTCCCTGCACTACTCCAGCACCGCTGCTATGGCGTTCCCTGCACTACTCCAGCACCGCTGCTATGGCGTTCCCTGCACTACTCCAGCACCGCTGCTATGGCGTTCCCTGCACTACTCCAGCACCGCTGCTATGGCGTTCCCTGCACTACTCCAGCACCGCTGCTATGGCGTTCCCTGCACTACTCCAGCACCACTGCTATGGCGTTCCCTGCACTACTCCAGCACCACTGCTATGGTGTTCCCTGCATTACTCCAGCACCACTGCTATGGCGTTCCCTGCACTACTCCAGCATCACTGCTATGGCGTTCCCTGCACTACTCCAGCACCACTGCTATGGCGTTCCCTGCACTACTCCAGCACCACTGCTATGGCGTTCCCTGCACTACTCCAGCACCACTGCTATGGCGTTCCCTGCACTACTCCAGCACCACTGCTATGGCGTTCCCTGCACTACTCCAGCACCACTGCTATGGCGTTCCCTGCACTACTCCAGCATCACTGCTATGGCGTTCCCTGCACTACTCCAGCATCACTGCTATGGCGTTCCCTGCACTACTCCAGCACCACTGCTATGGCGTTCCCTGCACTACTCCAGCACCACTGCTATGGCGTTCCCTGCACTATTCCAGCACCACTGCTATGGCGTTCCCTGCACTACTCCAGCACCACTGTTATGACGTTCCCTGCACCATTCCAGCACCACTGATATGTATTAAAGGGGCTGTACAACCATAAGGAAACATTTTTTTTTTTTTTTCCCAGCTGCCCATGTCTTTGTTGCAGATTTCTGCAGCATCCTCTGTGGGTTATTAGATCTAGTGCCTGCACGTGACAGGCTGGACCCGGCATCTGCCATGACGTTCATACTCCAGTATTGTCACGTTGTCTGCAGATACTATTCTACATCTCTGCTGTATGATGCAACCGACTAATGATTTTGCATGCTGGAAGCAAAGTCCTGGAACTTAAAAGTCCTCCTAGAAACCCCCTACAGGGAAATAAAATACTTCGCTATAGAAATAGTTTCAGCTAGAACAAGTTTTAGACCTAAATAAATCACCAGAGGAGTAAAGCCGTGTAATTGTCTCCCCTGTGGATTACTTGTGTAGCTCCTGCCAGACAAACGCACTGAGAATCCTGACGCTGTCGTCATCAGCTCATTGGCGACATGGTGGTGGGATGTCATCTTTGGAATCTAGGAGACAAAATAGGAGGCTAGCCCCTGGGCCACCCGCCATCGGATCTAGCCCCTGGGCCACCCATCATCAAAGCTAGCCATTGGGCCGCCCATCATCAGAGCTAGCCCCTGGGCCACCCGCCATTGGATCTAGCCCCTGGGCCACCCATCATCAAAGCTAGCCATTGGGCCGCCCATCATCAGAGCTAGCCCCTGGGCCACCCGCCATTGGATCTAGCCCCTGGGCCACCCGCCATCAGATCTAGCTCCTGGGCCGCCCATCATCAGAGCTAGCCCCTGAGCCACCCGCCATCAGATCTAGCTCCTGGGTCGCCCATCATCAGAGCTAGCCCCTGAGCCACCCGCCATCAGATCTAGCTCCTGGGCCGCCCATCATCAGAGCTAGCCCCTGAGCCACCCGCCATCAGATCTAGCTCCTGGGCCGCCCATCATCAAAGCTAGCCCCTGGGCCACCCGCCATCAGATCTAGCCCCTGGGCCACCCGCCATCAGATCTAGCTCCTGGGCCACCCATCATCAAAGCTAGCCCCTGGGCCACCCGCCATCAGATCTAGCTCCTGGGTCGCCCATCATCAAAGCTAGCCCCTGGGACGCCCGCCATCGAATCTAGCTCCTGGGCCGCCCATCATCAAAGCTAGCCCCTGGGCCACCCGCCATCGGATCTAGCTCCTGGGCTGCCCGTCGTGGGAGTAAAATGTCTGTGTCACTTACAGCCCCCACCTACCACAGCGCAGTGGATTAGAGGCGAGTTGGGCGCTGATAGGCTCCGTGTATGTTTCTACAAGGATGAATGTTTTGAAAAATGCTGATAAAGCTGGAATAGTTTTGAATCCTTATAGGACACTGGGATATGTGTATTACATTCACCCTGTTGGTTAGATCAGCAGGGATTCCCCTATGCCAGTGATGTGGGGTACCATGACCGCTCGTGCCCCCTCTCTCCGCCACCTGCACCGCTTTCTCGGCCTTGGTTTCCTCTTTGGTTCGTTGCGCCGGATCCGCTCTCTGTTTGTAAGGAAGAAGTGAAATCTTTGTCTCTCTGCTAAAAATGGAGAAACAACTTGTGATGTGCAGATTGTGGCTGATGCTGAGGGATATATTTAGCTTTCCCTGGCGCGCTCGGATAGCAGAGCTGGTGTCTTCATGTTGCATCCAAAAAGCATTTATTCAATATTTTGGGACATGAGAAATAGTTGGATCAGATTTTCAGTTCTTTTTCTGGTGCAGTTCACACGAGCGGTTCCCGGGGTGCCCTGATGTGTCTGCTCCTTACTGCAGATTGTACTGGTGGTAGAATTCTCTTAAAGGGGTTACTTAAAGGTAACGTGTGACACCCAGCAATAGCAAGCCGAGCGCCCCTAAATTACTGTAGGACTCAATAGTCACGAGGTGACCCGGAGATGGAAACATTCAATATTGGGCAATTAAAGGGGAATTCTGTGATGTTTTAATTGATGAGCTGACCTTAAGATCAGTTGTCAATTAATGATCCACGGGGGTCTATGGATCAGCTCTCGGAAGCGGCAGCTGCACCACATGATGTCACGTTCATCGGTCACATGGTCTGATCGCAGTCCAGTCTCACTGCGCTCACCTGCAGCAGCCTCTTCAAACAGCTGGTCAGTTGGGGGCCCGGGTGTTGGACCCCTACTGATCGTTTATTGATGATCTATGCTAAGGATAAGTCATCAATTATTTAGCCTGGAAAACCCCTTTAAGAAACTAAAGTGGCGCAATAATAATCATTTTATAGCTGTCAGTAGTAAATAGAGGGGCGTGGAGCCCTGGGTGGAGGGACCGGGTCCTGGGATTGTCTTATTGGGTGATGTCAGGGAGGGAAGTCCTCGCTCCTGCAGATCTCAGTCATCCGTCTGTCACATGGTCGGCCATTTATGAGTTCTCATGTTAATACAAG
Organism: Leptodactylus fuscus; assembly: GCF_031893055.1. Classification (NCBI taxonomy): domain Eukaryota; kingdom Metazoa; phylum Chordata; class Amphibia; order Anura; family Leptodactylidae; genus Leptodactylus; species Leptodactylus fuscus. Next base: position 2,722,759 of record NC_134272.1, read on the forward strand.
TATCACGTAAATGATCGATGAAGATGTGACTGCGAGCCCTCCATCAGAGCACAACG